>NC_135479.1:118424237-118551737 GCF_052094955.1 Ictidomys tridecemlineatus
TGAGGATTGACTCCCATGATCATGGAGGCTGAGAAGTTGTGCCATCAGTCATCTGTGAGGTGAAGAACCAGGAGAGATGGTGATGTAATTCAGCCTGAGTCTGAGGGCTAAGAATTCCATGTGTTGATGCCCAAGATTGAGAGAAAATGGATAACCCAGTTCAGGCAGACTTGCTTTGCATGGTTCTTCCCGTTTACACCCACAGCAAGTTGGATGATATCTGCCTACAGTGGGGAAAGCAGATCTTCTTTCTTCATTCCAGTGATGCAAATACTAATCTCTTCTGAAAAAAAAAAACAAATCGCAGGCTTAATCAGAAATATTTCTTCACCAGCTATCTGGGTATCACATAGCCCAGTTAAGTTGACAAATAAAATTAACCATCATATCAAATTAATATCTTGTTTGCTTAACAAAAAGAAAATCCATGGATGTTTTATAATTTTTATGATCTTGAGTTTGAGAGAATGATTTATTTTACTCCTTGGATTTGAAATTACTTATTAAACACAAACACACATACACACATAGAGAGTCAAAATTTGGTTAGCTGTCACATCATGTAGGCACTTATTTAGATATTTATTAATTTTAACATTGCAGATCTATTTTTCAAATGCACTAATATTTATTATAACTAGAATATTTTTGTAATCCCTTGTGAATTTAGGAGATCTTAAGGTATGTGATCAGAAACAGGGGTCCCTTCTAAGTGATAAAGCAAATGAGTGGGAACTGTCCTAGGTAGTAAGAGTTCTTCAGCATTCATCCAGCAAATACTCACAGAATACTTTATCAAGGTAGGTACTGTTCTAGGTACTGGAGACACTGCAATGAATAGAAGATTAAAAATTCTTACCTGTTGTACTTCTTAATAAGAAGAGAAAGGCAATTAAAAGTAGGTAAATTGTAAATTATGTTTTAAAGTGACGGATTCCAAGGAAAATATAAGTCATGGAGGGTGGACAGGAAATTTGAAAATGGAATAGCACAGGGTAGAAAGAAAAATCTGTTGAAAGACCAGCCCATTTCTGTATCTGGAGGAAGAGTGATTTAGGCAGAGGGGAAAGCAAAGGAATTGAGCAAGAGAGTGACTCGTGTATGTCAGAACCTGCACCTTGGCCTGAAGTCAGTTAGACTATGGAGAATGAGAGTAGGTGATGTAGAGTTGACACTGCAAAGAATTTTGACATTTTTTTCTGACTAATATGGAGAGGCATTGAAGATTCTGAACCATAATGCCACGTCTTGAATTGCTTCCAAACAGTACTCTCTTGGACTTTTGTGTTAAAGGGAGCAAGAGTCTAGAATGGAGGCAACTGAAATAGTCTAGGCAGAATACCACAGGGCCTGAATGAGGGTGGGGAGTGTGGAGGTAGTGGAAAGTGGTGGGATGCTGAATGTTTTGAAGGCAGAGTTTACAGAAATTGAAAGGGTGAATGAGATCAATCAAGGATGGATGCTCTTCGTCACAGCAAGAGGGAGCTACCATGTGCTGAGAAGGAGATAGTAATAGAAGAAATAACTTCGAGGTGGTAAAATAGCAGCTCAGTTTTGGACAAATGAAATTTAAAATGCCTGTGAGATATCAAAGAAGAGATTTTTACTTGGTAATTGGATTCATTTTTTTGGAGTTTAGGGAAGTAGTCTGGCTAGAGAGAATTCCCTAATTTAAACATGTATAAGTTTCAGGTGTGAATTATTATTTTTAAATAATATCTAATTGACAAAAAGTGTACATTTTATAGTACACAGCATGATCTTTTGATATGCATATATATTGTATATTAATGACCATAGTCAACCTAACACATTTATTACTACCTACAATTACTACTGTGTGTGTGTGTGGTGAGAAAACTTAAAATCTGCTCTTTTATCAAACTTCTAGTAAACAATAGAGTATTTTTACTCTATTGAAAGTTGGTACCCTTTGAACAACACCTATTCTTTGGTAAGATTAATATTGATTAGTTTTCTCAAATTTCTTTCATTCAGATTTTTGTTTATTCTTTTGCCCTAGTAGAGTCTAGTGGTTAACATTCAGCTCCTTTTACTATTTGGCCTTGAGCATAGTCAAGTCTGTAATGTTTCAAAATTATCTATTCTGTTTCCTCTTTACCTACAGTAGTTAATTGATTCCAGGATGCCCCACTGGGTGACAATAATATTATCAGATTATTTTCAGCAAGTTATAGAATTATCAGGAGAACAGTGTGTGGGTTAAAAAAAAAGGCTTTATGTTCAATCAATTTATCAGTCTGTTTCAATGTGTTTAAATTATGTTTACTTGGACTTATTTGAGCATGTTAAAGATACGTATTTAATACACTAAGCTATATATACACAGCCCAACCTGGATTCACCAAGATTTATAATTCTCTAATTTCATAGATCAGTTAATAGGATTCTCATTCAGCTCCCAGGCTGTCATAACTTATGACATTCAAGTGTATGTTCCGATATGGTCTTAGCCAAGGGAAGTCATGTAGCCAGTGAAGCAGAGAGAGGAAAGAAGATTGCCATACTCGAATCTGTACCATCAAAATGACAAAATGGATCTATAATAAACAATAGGTTAGTGGTTTGATATGCCTACAGCATCAACTGCAGTGCCCAACAGGCAAGTTATTTATGAAATGAGCCTCATGAAAATATATGACTCTCATTTCTATGTCCTTTCCAACAAAATAGATTGGCATTATGCATTTATTTAGAACACATGGTTGCTTTATTATTTTTTAAAATATGATGATACCATATAGGTAGGAAATATTGAGGAAACTGAATCCATATAATGAATGAAACACAACTATTTAAAACTATATTGTGGAAAGCTCTATTTGCAATTTAGGAAATAATAAAATATAATTTTCTAGGACTCAAAATAATCTATGCAATTGTTATTCAATATTGTTATGTACATTATGAACAAAATGCAAATTATACATTAACTGTCATAAGCATGTATTGAATATAAATGTTAGTACAGCAAACACTTTGGAGACATTTAGAGATAGGTGTGAGTAACTAGCTAATATTTACTTTCTATTCCCCACCAATATCTTTATTTATTCTAAATTCCACATAAGGCTTGAAGTTAGGACTTTGAAGGAGACTAACAGAGATTACCATCAATGAATAAATGCCTGACCTCTCACTTTCTCCAGTAAGAAGCAGGCAGATGGTTTTGAACTTCATATGGAGTTATAATTTTCTATTTAATGCCCCCTTTAAAACTAACATTTTGTAATTCCCCTGAGTATTCTGGAAAAAAAAATGTCTAGTATTGTATTAGCTATACAACAATACATTTAAAATTTTTTTATCAACCTAATTTTTTATCTATAAAATTGAAGAAGAAATAAGAGGGAAAAAAGTAAAGAAATATGTGTTTTGACCTGCACAGTTTGTATTAGGACTATGTTACAAGACAATGAAGTGGTGAAATGCATTTTGCATGCTCAGAGCACAGAGCGGCTGTAGGGGCAGACTCAAACTCTAGACCATGACCTGCTCCTGCTGGGGCTCAGATGCTACCTGTGTATTGTTGAATGGTTGTCATTTCTGAACTACTGTACACATCCTGATAAAATGGAAAATAAAACAAAGTGTTGTAATTTGTACAAAGTACCAAAGACTGTTTTTTTAAATTATTTTATAGAAATAGAAGAGTTTTGTTTTCTTTTTTTCATTTTTATGACAGGCCCATGCAGTGTTCGGCTGTCTATCCCACTTTATATCATTTTAAAGTATACTCATAATATTGGGAAACGTTTAACTTGTGAGTCCTTGATCTAGAAATGATTTTACATCATTCTTTATAATATGATGGTGATCTATACAAAATCTGGAGAGAAATATTTAGGTTTTTTTTTTCCTCTGTGTAGCTTTCCTTATTCACATTAGAAAGTGAGTAGCCAGCCTATAGTTAATTATCAGTATGCTTCATACAACCCAGTCTATATTCTCCTTGCTTCTTAAAAGAAAGTGATTTCTCCTCAGCAACTTGGAGAGGTCCTAAATAACTTAGCAAGATCCTGTCTCAAAATTTAAAAAAAGTAAATAAGGCTGAGAATGTGGCTCAGTGGCTAAGTGACCCCTGGGTTCAATCCCTGGTACCAAAAAAAAAAAAGAGTAATTTCTCAGTCAAATCACTAAAATTCTCATGTATCTTCCACCATATATCTAATATAGAATTAGCAGTCAAAAACTTCCATTACATTAACTATTCAATTTATTATTTTCTGCATATTTTCTTCATTATTCCTCTTCAGTTCTCTAATATATAAAATAATTTGTTATTCTTTATATCATGCTATTCTGAGTTATGCTGTTTCAAATTTTTTACTTCTGCAAAAGGCATAAAAATCTCAGTTGAGATTGATGTTTGATAGACATGTTTAAAAATAAACATTAAAAACAAAAATCCATGTATGAAGTACCTCCCTTGAAAGAGCAAGAAAACTACTCAAGATGTAGAAGATAACCATGACTTATTAAAGCTAATATTTCCTTAGTTGTTAAATTTTGTTAATTTAGGAAAGAATACAAAGTTATTTTCATCCATATTAAAATGTTATTAATTTTTATTTAAAAAGCAATTCATGTGATAATAAAATAAATAAGTGAATAAACTTTAGGGAAAAAAAACTATAAGGAGATGATGTGGTATTGCACACCCGTAATCTCATCAACTGGGGAGACTTAAGCAGGAGGATCATGAGTTAGAGGCCAGCCTCAGCAAGTTAGAGAGCTCCTGTACACCCGCCCAATTTTCTTTTTTTTTAATAACTGGTGATGTATTTCAGTGATAAAGAACCCTGGGGTCAATTCCCAGTGTTTCCAATCCCATAAAAAAATGAGATAAAAGAAAAAGTGTGTTCTCTTGTTCACTCCACATTCACAGTTCTTCTCTCAAGAGGCAAAAAAAAAAAAAAAAAATAGTATTTGTTTGTATCCAGAAAATTCTTGCACAAGTAGACCTAGTTATTTTTTCTCAATCAAGGCATAATGGAGATCTTTCTTTCCTGGTCAATAAAAATAGAGCCATTGCATTTCTTCTGGGCTTACAGGTGGTAACCATTTAGGTAATTTTACATTATTACAATACAGTGAATTAAAAAAAAAATTTCGTGTATTATATTTAGACAAACTTCTGTATCTAGGAATAACTTTTAGAAATGGGATCACTATATTATTGGATGTATACATTTAAAATTTTCATATGTATTGGTCAAGTGCATTACAAAGAGATTAAATCAACTTACACACTCACACTACATGAGTGTACCTGACTCCCCAAACACATCTAATGTATATTTTGAAATTCTTTTGCCTGATTAAAAAAAAAGACCTCAATTTCCATTTATTTAATTATGGGAAATATGTATGTCTTTATAGATTTAAGATTTTTGATCCCCATAGACTGCTTTTGTCAGTTTTTAAATATTTTTAGATTATATTTAAAATTTAAAAAAATTATTTATACTAAATAAATTTGCTTATAGTTTCTTTATCTACACGGGCTGTAAGTATTCATAGTTTATATTCTGACTTAATTTTTTATGCCATATTTTCTTATTTAATGTTTTAGTCAGCTTTTTCACTCCTTTGACTGAAAAGATCTGACCAGAATAATTTTAGGGGAGGAAAAGTTTATCTGGGAACCCATAGTTTCAGAGGTTTCAATCCACAGACACTATTCTTCAGGGCTTGAGGTGAGGCAGAACATCATGGCAGAAGACTGTAGTGGAAGAAAAAGCAACTCACATGATGATGAGGAAGCAGAGAGAAAGAGAGATTCCACTCTCCAGATACAAAATATATTCCCCATAGCCACGCCCCCATCCTCCAGCTACACCCTATCTGTCTCCAGTAGCCACAAGGTTAATTCCATCAGGGATTAATCCACTGATTATGTTAAGGCAAGAACCCAATCATTCCTCCTCCAAATCTTTTTGTATTGTCTCACAGGTGAGCTTTTGGGGATACCACATCTAAACTGTAAGAAATAATAATTTAAAATATTTATGTAGTCAACTACATTTTTCCTCCTTTTGTGACTTTAAAATTCTACATTTTACTTTTAAAAAACAAGATGATTAAGTTTTTTAAACTCTAAAATTGTTTTTTAAAAAATTTTTATTCATTTGTGGTTTATTTTTAAACTAAACTTGTAATTTTTCTAGGATTTATTTTTGTATACAGGAAATAAGGTTACTTTGTTTTATGGAAAATAATATTTAAGCCTTTTCTCTCAACACTAGGCTTCCTTCAAATGGTAAACCCAATGTCATTTATTGATTGATTCATCTATTTCCCACTAATTTAAAATCTTAATATTTTATAATCTAGCTATGTATTATATTCACACACATGGTATTCTGGATAGTTTTCCTTCCTTTAGATTCAATGTGCATTCATATGCCCATTACAAATTTATTTAATTAATGTAATTTTACGATATAGTTTGATGGTAGGCGTGCCTAGGCCCTGGCCTTATTGCTCTTTATTTGTTGGAAAATTCTGGCCTTTCCCATATTTTTTAATGCATTTTAGAATAAATTCAAATAGTTCTAAAATTTTGCCATATTTTTCCTGAGTTTCCATTGAATATTTACTTAATGATCTTTTGTAATGTTGAGTTATTTGCTAGAAAACATAACTGGTTTTCCATTTATTCAGGAAAAAAAAAAAAAACCTCTTTGGTAGTTCCCGCATTTACAAATCTCTAGAAAAATCTTCAAAATTCTCTAATAATAATGATATCAATGAAGAGAGAGCACTGTCATTTCCAAACACTGTGCAACCATTGTTACACATATAATCTCATTTAATTCTTACACCACAGGCAACCAAATAAGTGAGGAAATTGAACATCAGAAAAGTTAAGAAACACATTTCTCTAGGGTTAGTAGGAGGCAGTGCTAATGATACAACCTAGGACTACATGAATTTCAGGCTCTTGCCCTCTCTCACTGTGCGAAACTCAATTTATAAAATTATCTGTTTGATCACTCCTAATTATCAAGGGTGGGGAGAATAGAAAATGTAGCAAGGGAAAAATTCCGTAAACTTCTCCTAGCAAAAGGCCTATTTGTACGCTGTCCATCACACCAGCAACAAACCTGAATAAAATCCATTGCTCTCTCTATAGTGAACCTATATAGGCTGCCGAATTCTGGCAGGGGATGCTCACCTGAATTTTCTGATCACTAATAATCATGCTGAATGGATCACAGGAGGAGATATTTTATAACCATATGTGGGATTTTCCCTACTATGTTTGTCTCTTCATACAGTCATAATTTCACCTGAAGTGATTTTTTTAGTTGACTGAGCATTATAAATATTTTACCAGAAACTTACTACTTTGCTTTAAACGTTGTTTGAAAATGTTTTCTGCACCTCCACATGAAGCTTCATTATTATGTCATACAAGAAATAGGAAGTATTGATAGTGCATAGACAAGGAAAAAAAGAGGTGAATTTTTTCAATAATAGATTGTTTCACCTTGAAATTGATAGTGAATAACATTTTCCTTGCTAAAATTTTCTGATGCGATAATTTAAACTGCAACAAAATTTAAGTTCTAAGTGCTTTCCATGAGAACACATTTCATTGATAATAATCTAAGTCAAAGAGATACTCATTTTAATAAACATTACATGATGATATACGTGTTTACATATATATTACATATGATGTTATATTCAGTACTAGACACATATATAATCACCCCCCCCACACACACACATGCATATACACTCTTTTCTTCAATGCTTTAATCTATCTCTAAGAAGATTCAAAATAACATTTGGACACAACTGATATATGAAAATCAAAATTTTTAATATTGCATGAAATTGATGAATCTATGAACACTAGATGTTTCTTTCTTGGAGGCAAAGATAGGTAGATATCGGTTGAACCTTGACAGTGAGAAATGAATAACAGAATCAACATAAACAAGAAATTTAATGACATTAAAACAAATATATATCATAATAGCATTATGAATTATTTTCACAGTTCTTATTTCACTTGATGTTCATAAAATCACTTAAAAGTTGGTACTATAAGTACTATAAGTTCTATTTTGTGTGTGGAATGTCTGACACAGTGATGTTGGTAAGGATACTCCATTGCATGCTAGGTAGAACTTGCAACCAGACATCCTACTCAGGATAAAAGTGTATCTTCAGTGTTGGGGATATAGCTCAGTTGGTAGAGTGCTTGCCTTCCATGCACAAAGCCCTGGGTTCAATCCCCAGCACCACACACACACAAAAAGTGTAACTTCAAATGGTCATGATAAATCTATAACATAAATCTGTCATTCTGACTATCAGGGATATTAAAAACACAATAGAGTTTAGGTACAGCTTTATATATCAAAACTGAACCATTATGACAATTTTATAATGACCTCAGTCTTAGAACATTATTATGAAACATAAATTAGAATTTTGAAGTACAATTCATATTAAGAAATTCACATTGTTATTACCAGTAATACTATAACAGTAATAATCACAAGGTAATGATAACAATAATTATTGATTTATGGACCTTACTCTATATTGCAAGTCAGAAATTTTGTAACTTTACTTTAAAAAAATGTGTCTAAAATCCTGGTAATATATTCTCACCAATGGAATAAGATAAACTGGGGAAAATAAATTATGGTTTTATGGAATTTTCTTTGACAACTCTGTCCAGGCAACATAAATTTAATTGACTTTATTCATTTTATACTACAAGTAGCATTAGGATTTGTGAAAGAACTTCTTAGACTTGTGAAACTCCACTTCTGATTGCTGAAAAAGAAAAGTTTCAGACCCTCACCCCTATCTATGTGTCATAATTTCCCTATGGTCAGAAAGTGTGGGGCAGTCCCACTGGTGGGATTCTACATACTTTCAAACTAAAATGAGCATTCCCGATTTGTCTTTTCCTAAGGCCATCAAACAAATGATAATGCTGATATTGGAAAAGGGAACCTGAATTTATAATTACTTGATAAATTCATCTAAAGGCTCCAGATCAATCTCCTTGGTAACATGATATTCATTTTTGAAAAACAATATAATGTGTGTTATGAAAATCATTTAAAATATATTTACAAAATAGGTGTTAATATCTTTTTTTGGAACTTTTGAATCCCTTTTACATATTTACACAATGGGTTGAACACTTCTTAAATGGTATGTTGAAGAAACAATTTTCCTCTTTTTTCCCAAACTAAACATTAAAAAAAAAAAATGATCAGAAAGAAAAAATTAAGAGCATACCATTTTCATTTTTAATTCATCACCTTGCTGACTCAGACCACAATTACTTAATTTTATAAAGACAAAAAGATGTTTCTAGAGGTCTTAATTCACATAAAATTAAGGTAACAATTCTCTTCATTTAAAAGAGTGTTTATCTAAATTTAAATGACTTCATAATAGTAATTAAGAAATAAAGGAAAATTTGCTTTGGGCAGTAAACATTGCCAAATTTTTGCTCTTTATGAGACAATTTAAAATTCTGAAGAATATCTACTAGTAAAAATTTTGAAAACTCAACCTCCTCCTCCATAATGATATTTGTTAATGCTCAGTACAAATGAATTGGTATATCTCTGAGGTAGACTCCAGTTACTGAGTCTCAGCATGGAAAAACAAACTCAGTGACATGCCTAATATGCAAATTCCAACTCTACTATATAAGATGTTCTTCATGGATATCCATACTTTGAATGCTAATTAAGTCTTAATATTGCAAAGTGTTTTCCCAGCATACTTAAATATTTATCTAAATTAATTTTAAACTGCAGTGAAATATGGAAATATGAAAGGATAAGCAGCTCCGCCAAAATGTTGCAGGTGACTTTAGTGTCTGCATAGTGGGAGGGAGATGAGAAAGGGTAGAGGTTATATACAATTCAAGACCATAGGTGCTACTGCTCTGAAAGTTTTAGGTAGTTTCAGAAGTCACTAATCAACTTGTATATTTATTTGTTTGTTTATTTATTTTGCAGGCTGGGGATTGAACCTGGCGACTTGTGTATGCTAGGCAACTGCTATGTTACTGAGTAACATCCTCAGCCCCTCAACTTTTTATATTTTAAATTTTACAAATGACACACCTATAACTGGAGGAAATTTAACTAGTTTAACTTTGATTTTATGGAATAGGAAACACTTCTTCATATGTAAGTGAAAGTAAGCTATGGCAGAATTGAGTCTAGAGCAAACATTTTTGATTGCTAATTCAAGGTTTGTTCCTTTATACAGGTTCCGATTAACACAGGCATTTTGCTTAGGGTGAACACTGAACTATGTGACCTGGTCAAATTGCTATTTTGAACAGGGAATATTGAAAGAAATGGTTTAATAATTTAGTATATAAAAACCAATTTTTATATTTACCTGTTTTAACATCAAATTTAGCCAAGTAGATAGCATTGTAAAACAATGATCCCCCAATTTTGAATAAATTAAATGTATCATATTTGTATTGCTTTTTGTTTCACCAGCTGCAGGGTCACTGAAATAATTTATGTTGAAAGTTAACATTTAGGCTGTATACAGAGATTTGCTTAGTTACTGATTTAAAAAGTAAAAAATTCACTAGATAATTTTGTAGACCATTGAAAATATACATTCTTTCTTTAATGCAATAAATACTGCTTACCAAACTTAGTCTCAAGTTCTAAACCTAAACCTCTAGAAAATATACTTAATATGAACAGGGGATTTATCTGCCTGATTCAGTTTTGGTTCCCAGCCCCTAAGTCCCTGTGTATCACACAATAGTCTTTCAGGAAATATTTGTAGAATGAAAGAATGGATGACTGCTTTTTTTCCCCCTGTGGATCTTGTCAAGAAAAGCAGGTAATGATTTTGAGAGAATTTCAGAATATTTCCAAGAACTTCTGAATTGCTTAGAAATTTAAAAAAGAAAGAGAGAAAGAAAGAACAAAAGAAAGAAAGAAAGAAAGAAAGAAAGAAAGAAAGAAAGAAAGAAAGAAAGAAAGAAAGAAAGAAAGAAAGGAGGTCTTATGATTGCTGAGGCAATGGATTCTATACTCATATA
This sequence comes from Ictidomys tridecemlineatus, assembly GCF_052094955.1. Taxonomy (NCBI): domain Eukaryota; kingdom Metazoa; phylum Chordata; class Mammalia; order Rodentia; family Sciuridae; genus Ictidomys; species Ictidomys tridecemlineatus. The sequence continues at coordinate 118,435,327 of NC_135479.1, forward strand.
GAGTGAAATTGTCTCTATGTTTGGAATCCTGAGAGTGGGAATGAAAATATGATGAGCAAGCCATCTAGTTTTGACTGATGCTTCACAGAAAAAAAAAGTCCTACTGGTGTCAAAGTATATTTTTCTTCTGTATATATTTTTGCATTCAAGATGATAGAATGTATAAATTATTTTTTTATTCAGAAAGACATTTCCCTTGTCTTTATGTCATGAAAAAACAAATTTCTAAATTTTAAAGAAAAAACTAGACCCTCATAATATTCTCTTTAATTGCTCAAATTTGATGACTTTTTATTTTTTTACAGATTGGGTTTGATACCACAGGTTACTTCATCTTTGGTTAATGTAAACAAGGAAAAAGTCCATCATCCTTTTCTTAATCCATTAAACTTATGTAAGACCATCCTCAAAATAGTCATTACCCTTTCTGTCATTTTTCCCACTGATTTTAATTTCAAGTTAATTTAGAGAGCATTTATGATGCTTATGCACATACAAAATTATCATACTCTTTAACAGATGAGTTTTCTCCAATGATTAACAAGGCCAAGTCCTAGCAAGATGAGAATCTAAACCTCTTCTGAAGTGTTTTAAAAACTAGTGTGCAGTTTAAGCCTTAATGGAAAGGCCACGTAGATCATGCTTAAAGCACTCAATCAGGGACAGTCAAGGGGTAGGAAATTCAAAAGGCAGAATTGCTACCTCACATCAAGAAACATGGCATTATAAATATAGTTAACAACCCTCCTGTGATTTTCCCTACTTAACTGGTAAAGCCATAGAGGAACAGAAAGATGTAAGTAAATTGATATATTCCCACAACTAGAAGGTAACAGGCGTAGACTCTAAACACTCTGAGACAATCTGAGCCACAGGTTCCACCCTATCCACTGTGCTATTTATAAATTGCAGCATCAACATATCCAAGAAATTTACAGTGGAATCTATATATGATCCCAGGTGCTATTGTTAAACTTTATTGGTCAAAGTCTCAATTTCATCTGCTTCAAAACTTCTCAAGAGCTGCCTAACAGACGAATATGGGCTCATTCAAGAAGAAGATGTCAAAGTCTTATTAAATTATCCATATTTTGTGGGAAAAGTCTAAATTAGAAATAACAATTTATATCAAGTCGTTTTGCAGACTATCATGAAATCATCACATTGGATTGGTATTTAATTTCGTATGCTTAGACATAGCTATAGACATGAAGATGATTAATCTTGTATGTCTTGGCCTTCACAGAATATGTTACAGGAAGAGGTTGTTCAGGGAGGCAGACAATGTGTCCAGCCATATTTGTGTTTGCTGATTTAAATTTGTAATGAGATAGTGAGGTGGAAATATCCAGAGCAATAGCAATAGGAAACCCTGCCATGAAGTTCTGGTAGGAGCTTTTGGTTGAAGATGTACATTTAGATGGTATCATCTGCAGAGGGCATAGCTGAAGTTTCAGGGGCAAATGAAATTGCTAAGAAAGAAATATTAAAAAAGAGAACATACTATATTAAAGGGAGAAATTTTCAGAAAGCTATGGAATAGAGTAATCATAGCAAAGAATATAGATCACCATAACAAAGAAGTAGCTGAAAAGTGATTAAAAAAACAGCACAAGAGAACCAAAGGATAAAATATGATCAGGAAGAGGAAGGTGAGTCCCCAAGGAGGCAATGGTAAAATGTTGGTGTTTTGGAAATTCACAGGTGACACTGTGTGTGTGTGGAGTGGGGGGGGGGCAGGGAGTTCTTGGTTTTTTGGTACTGGAGATTGAACCAGGGGTGCTCTTTTATCATGAGCTACATACCAAGCCCTTTTAATTTTTTTTTTTTTTTAATTTCAAGACAGGTTCTCACTAAATTGCTTAAGACCTTGTTAATTTGCTGAGGCTGACTTTGAATGTGGATCCTCCTGCTCGGCCAGCTGAGCTGCTGGAATTCCAGGCCATGGGCCACTGCTCCCAGCTCATGGGAGATATTGGAGAATAGTTTTTATAGAATGACAGGGACAGAACTCAAATGACAAAGGTCAAGACATATATGTTTAATGGGAAAAAAACCCAGCCCTTATAGGTTGTTCTTTCAAGCAGTTTGGTAGTAGAGTAAGGTGGGTATTTTGAGGAAAAACAAAGCCAGGGTAAGGTATTGACTTGTTTTAATTTTGTTTATGTGATGTGTGTAGGTTTGCTCATATGTGGGTGGGAGTATTTGTATTTTAAAGTGATGTTAAAATGAGAATAATAAAAAAAAAAACACTCAAAAGTTTGCTAAGGGGTTGTGTAAGTGAAAAATGAGGAAGAGCCTAGAATCAGAGTACCTTTTCCTCAAACTCCAATAAAAATAATTTTTTTTTCCAACTGGCTGCACCTTTTTTTTTACATTTAGACTTTTTTTTTTAAAGAGTGAGAGAGGAGAGAGAGAGATAGAGAGAGAGAATTTTTAATATTTATTTTTTAGTTCTCGGCGGACACAACATCTTTGTTGGTATGTGGTGCTGAGGATCGAACCTGGGCCGCACGCATGCCAGGCGAGCGCGCTACCGCTTGAGCCACATTGTTGTAAAGAAGAAACAGCGAATAATGTTTTGATTATTTCCTTGTAGAAGTGCCTTTAATAGAGTAAGCAGAGATCTAAACTTTGTTTTTGCATGATCATTTATCAACTTTTTCAATCCATGTGACAAATTTGATTGAGCCTCCACCATTTAGCCTCTGTAAAAGAGAGAAAAGACAGAGTCTTTGAATTCAAGGAGGTCAGTCTCATAGTTTAAAATAACCAGCAGTTAAAATGCAGAGAAGTTTCCAACATCTGATTTAAGATGTTATTTTGTGATCCTTGGAAGTTATTTGTACTAGGAAAGTACCATGCAGTTTAACATGGTATCTCTAGGAAGGAAACAGGTTTTGTGGAAACACTCTGGAATTAGATGGAAAAGAGTATCAATTATCATAATGATTAGTGGTTTTCAGCTGGGCATAGTAGCACAGATTTATAATCCCAGCTACTAGGGAAACGGAGGCAAGAGGATTGAAAGTTCAAAGCCACTCTGGGCAACTTAGTAGAATGCAGTCTCAAAGTTAACAAAAAAAAAAAAAAAGGAAAGAATTGGGAGTGTAGAATAGAATGATGATGGATTTCTCTCCAGATTTCAATTCTTAGTACTGAAAAACAAACAAAAAAGAAACCACTGATGATTTTTATAATATAGTATCTCACTCTTTATTTTGTTATTTCATGTGTCCACTATTCCTGCTGATGTTGTTGAACAAATTCTAAATTATTAGCATGGTTATAAGGCTACTTATGTCGAACAAATACATTTTGTATGTACTCCTATAATGTGTGCAATGAATCTGCCTCAGTGATCCAATCCTACAGTTTCATTACAACATCAGTATATAATAGGGCCTGCTTTTTTGGATCACCTATGTATGCCTTGTGTGTGCTAAGGCAGTAGAGCAAATGCCATCCACTTTCTACTACAGAAAATCTGGGTTAACGATCCTCTGGGGCGGGAGGGGAAGAAAGAACAAAGTAAAATAAACTGAAAAAACAATCCAGAATATCTTAATGCAGTGAGAAAAATCTGTAATTGCATAGGAATAATTCAATCTTTTCAAATATGTCTTTAGCATTCAGTAATATTGATAAATGATAGACAGACATATAGATGAATTATTCCAGGAGCAACTTAATAGGAAACATAAAATTTTAGAGTTAATAGGGACTTCAAGAGAAATTTTCTAATCCAACTCTTTCATTTTATAGGTGAGTAACCAATTTGGGGTATTAGTGAAATAAGATTTGAATCCAGTTCTCTTGCCTGTTGTACTTTTCAATAATACTTAGTTTGTAGGTTATAAAGGACAATGTATTTTTTTTTTCTTTAATTAAACATTTCTTTATGTCATATAGCCGTCTGTTGTCTGTTTACCATCTATTTACTGCTTCCCTTGGAGGGTAATTTTCTTGATGAGCAGGAGATGTGTTTTGTTTTTTTCATTTCCTTGGCATAAGTACATTTATTAAAACAGACGATGATTTGAAAATATTCGTATATACAAATGAACAAACCATCTCTTCCAAATTCTCCACTTAAAACTTCTCCTGGTATTATAAAGTGATGCCTTATTGGACAGAAAAGGCTCTCCTAACTATGATATTCTTGGGCCTACAATGATGTACTCAGCAGATAAGAGATGCCCCAAGGCCCACTGCTTTGTGTACAGTGCTGGCCCTGGAATTTCAGGGCTGTGTCTGAGGAACAAAACCCCAGTGGTACAGAATGGAAGTTAAGAGCAAAGATGGGATTACTGAGTGGATCAGGGAAGGTGGCACAATGATTATGATGTCACCAAAGTAAGTTGGAAGTCTCTTAATTCTATTGACTCTTCCACCAGGACACTGACCTGGAGAGATGAAGGAATCTGATTTTGCTGAGTACCATCTATCCTCCCCACCCCCATTTCCACAAATCTCTTGAAGTAAACCATACATCATCCTGCTGGGGAGAGACTGATGATGGTCTCTTACCTTACTGGGGAGGAACTTGAAACCTGAAAAAACAAATCATTTTCTTAAGGATGAACTGAATTATATGTGCTCACCAATGTGTCAGCCCTGTCTTCCAATTGTACCACTGGACCCCCAGCAATATAATATTCTGCCCTCTGTGTTATTAAGTGGAAGCTTTCCCTTTAATAGCCAGGTGAAGAAGAGATAAGCACTCTAAGTGAATCCAGGAACCACTCTCATAAATATTTCCCTCAAGTGTAAATAGTCAAAAAAACTTAAGCTTCTCCTAGTTAATACCATTTTCTTTCCTACTGTTTTATGAATGCACAAGGAAATAAAATGCTAAATTGCCCATGATGTTAATATTCCAATGTGGTTGCCTTAAAAAGTATATTAAAGGTGCCTCTTTTACATGTATTCTTTTATCTGATTAAATGTTTGAAGGAACCATTGTTTGAAATGATGAACTTGCCAAAGATAGTTAAATATGCTCTTGCTTTAAAGAAATAGTGCAATGAAAAGGTGTTTAAAAGATCTGGGGACTGCATTCTGAGATGACAGCTGATGAAGAGCTTTGTTTGCTCTCTCTTATCCCTTTTTCCCCTCCAGAAAGTCTGTTTATACACTACTTAGATCTCACAATGCATTTTTCTCACATCTTAAAGATGATAGGGTTTTTTTCAATATTACTTACCATATGCAAATTAAATACAAAGAGAAACAGACATTTTGATCAAGTCCTCAATTCTTTAAATAAATGGTTCCAACAATGACTGCTATCGGCTATATTAAAAATTTTAGCCTCAGAGATGTGGTTTATTCCAATAAGAAATAAAAAAGCTCAATGTTGTTTTCATTATCAAAAGATAAAAAAATATATATTGTGGAGTTCACTATATTATAAAATTCACCTACTTTCACTTTATTTTTTCATATATCTCTTTAAAATACAGACTTGGCTGCAGGGGCACATGTTTTAAAATTTAAAACAAAAAAAAATTTAACCATAGCAGTTATTCCACTTAAGAGTAATTGTTATTGTCTTTCATTCCACCAATGAGAAGATGGTAGAAAAGCTTACATTTGTTGCTATTTATTTTTGTAATTTGACAAAACTCATTGAGAATTTGCAACAGGCTCAATGCATGTAATGTGACATGGATGAATAAAAGTTATTCAATGAATGAGGCATTTCTGTTCTCCAGAAGCTCATATGAAGGAGTTAATAATAAATGAGTATATTAGTTTTTTCCTCTACTGAGCATTTACTCTCTGCTTGCTATTTTCTTGATGGCAGCACATGATTTCTGAAGCAATATTACTTGGGTTCAGATTAAACATTCTCCAGACACTAGCTGTGAATCCTGCAGCATGTCACTTAACCTTTTTTCCTTTTCTGTAAAATAGTGATTATTATAGTAGCTAATGTAGTATGGTAATTTAATGAACTGATAAGGGTAAAGATCCTAGAAAAGTTCTTGGCACACTCTAAGCATGAAATCAATATTGGCTATTAATATCTCAAATCCCCTTTCCATATCTACAAGAGAAGTATCATAGTCTCTGACAACAATGTGGAATTACTCTCCCAAGTTTGTAACCTAGGGCAGGGCCAGGATCAGTCCCAATCACATACTCCACATACTGAGATCACCACCTTCCCCATTCCTCGGGTCTTCACCCCAGTGCCCAAATTAATTTTAACATTCAGAGGTCTTCATATCATTTATCTCATAAGGTCATGATCAAAACTATATTGCTTTTTCTTTCTACTGACAATATCATCTTTGTAATGGCCAAAATGTCTTACAACTTCATTGTTGTTAGTATTAAAAACAACAGGGATGTAATGCCATTTTCTCCTGAACTGCTAAGAAAGGGAACGTTTAAAGCAAGCAATAGGCCTTTTAGAATATTGGCCTGCATTTACTGAAGTATGAACAGTCACCTTCCAATTTGCAATGCTTTGTTGATTTTTCTTCAGCTAATTTTTCATTTAATCTTTATGTGAATTGATTTACCTCCTATTGAGTTTTAATGAGATGTGAACTATTTTATTTTCTATCTGTTATAAAATTAAATAGTATCTATAAACACTAGAAATGAACTATAATCACCTGAAATAGATTTATTTTTAAACAAAACTCATAAAGAATTGCAGAGCAATTTTCTTGGCATAAGGGGAGTTGGGGTGGAGTATTGCATATGAATGTGAAATCAGTCGAAGACTTCATTAACCATCAAAGATGCAGAACATACAATGTTATACACAATGTGGATGTCTAATGTTAACATAAGCTCATCACTAATTTTTTGAACTAAAGATAGTTTTTAAAATGTATATACTAAACATCCTTAATTCAAAAATTTAAGATCTGAAATGCTCCAAAATCCGAAACTTTTGGAATACCAGTACAATACTCCAGTGAAAAATTCCATACTTGACTTCATGTACAAGTTACAGTTAAAATGCAGGAGCAGTAAAAGTATTATATAAAATTACTTTTGGGGTATGAGTATAAGGTATGTATCAAGCAAATGAAGTTCATCTTTAGACTTGGTCCCCATCTCCAAAAATATGTCACTATATATATGTAAATATTTCCAAATCTGGAAAAAATCCCAAATACAAAACACTTCTAATCCCTAGTATTTCTGATAAAGGATTCTCAATCTATATTGTGTAAATTTTGCAATAATTACGTATAAAGAAGAAAGAAATTATTTTGCAGGGAGAAAGCAATTATTTCTTTCCCTTCCAGTTGATAGTCATCATTACTTTGAATTACATTCCTACTCTATATGCAGTACCACATAGATTTGCATTTCATTTTAATTCATGTTGATTAGTCACTTTTCAGACTCTACTGAGCTTCAGGGCATTGAGGAATAAAAGGTTTGACAAACTCAATCTTAAGTTGACTCTTCAATAAACCAGGTCTCTGTGTATGTCAGTCATTCATGTAAAATATAAGACAAATTAGGCAAAGCAATAGCTTGCAGAAATGTAGTTGAACAACCTACAAATAGTTGTCAAATGTTACTAGATGCTTATTTGTAAATATACTCTACTTAAATTAATTAATTAAATTATTAGCTTAATTAAATTAAATTTTTTTTTGAGGTGCTAGGGCTTGAACCCAGGGCCTCATGCATACCAGGCAAATGCTATACCATTGAGCTATACATCAACCCCATTCTGTTTTACTATACAAAGTCTATGATATGGAAAATGCTAAGTATTTTTTAGAATTAGTAACTAAGTGTCATTTAGGTATGAGTTCCTTGCTGCTTTAAAACACCACTTAAGCCTATGCTAATTACTTGTCCTAGGCAAGGATTCTAGGGCATTGGTGCAAAGAGGGGAAGAAAACAAAGTGATATGAATTCAATGGCACTGGCTAGGAAATTTTCCCTGTTTCTAGCTTTAGCCTCTAGTGTGAATTCAGGTAATTCATTTGCGCTATCTGAGGCTTTTTCTTCGTATATAAAATTACGATAGAGAAGATGATTTCATGTTCCTCTACTATGATATAATTCTCTGATACCATGACTGTGAAAATCTAGCCATTTAAGAGACAAATGTGTTTTTTCAAAAGTATAACTCATGAACTGAAGCCATGAAGCACATTTGAACTCAAATGTGATAAGAGTTGTATGTACTAAAGCAAAATATATTTTCTGAGATGTTTTCTCTATGACGTATTTGCTTTAATTTAATCTAATACATACCTACATATTCTTTATATAAATGAAATACTTGCTATAGAAAATTTAAATAACAAAGAAAAAAATTATAGTAAAGATTATAAAAAGTCTAGAAGTCTTACCACTCTTAGGCAACCTTTAGAAATACATTGGTGGACCTTCTTCCAAGATACAATCCTGCTTTAGTACATATAATATATTACATCAAACAGCATTTTGTGCACACTTGACTTTGTAAATTTTGGGGGGTGGAATGGTATTTGATTTTTTACTCTATCTGGATGAGTTGAGACATCCCTACTAAATCAACAGTCAGTTATCTCTACTCTTCTTGTTGACACAAAAAATTTTTACTGATTTGAAATGCTTGTATGAAGCACACATTAAATTTAAAACATTTATATTTATTTGGATCTTTTTCTGGAATCTCTTTGCTTTTCCACTTATTTTAATCTATGTTACTTTCATCAGGGAAAATTTAAATTTAGTTTTATATTACGTTTTATTTCCTAGGGGTCACAATTACTTCCACACAAACTCATTTCTTTTTTTCTTTATTATTTTTCCTATTTTTCACATTTTTTTTCTGAACAGATTTTAGAGCAGTTATTCAAATTCAACTCTGAAAATTCTTAATAGGATTATCTTTTGTAGTGAATGCATAACTTAATTTCATAAAGATAAATAATTTTTTTAAATTTTAAGCCATTCATCTCCAAGAGCAAGTACTATCTTATTTTCAAGGCTTTGATGTATATTTCAGTGGACACATTTATCTAGGTCATATAAATTTGGGTTATAATTATTCCTTGGGTGGTTTTATACTTTTGGTTACAGGCACATTTCAAATTATATTTTACAAATGGTCACTTTTCTGAAGTAGTTCATAAACAACCAACTTAAAGAATCATCTTAAAGAATCACCTTAAAGAATCAAAGTTTTACAATTAACTATCTGAGGACCAGACTAAGATGTGTTTTGCTGATATTAATATCACTTTCCCCTTAAAAATGCCAGATACCTAGAAGATGTTCAGTAGATATTTGAGAATCTTTAAAATTGTATGTAGTAGCAATGGCTTAGGATTTAAATAAGGGAGAGAGCAATCTTCTATTTTATCTGTTTTCATGGAATGCTTAAGGAATACTATCTCAAATACATGCTCGAATATTTGTCCAAGAAGCAAACTTATGAAAATATCTAGAAAAAAAAGATGAAGAAAAAAAGTAATGAGTGTGTGGGAGAGGATGGTCTTGACTCACTAAGAATAAGGACATATTTAATAGTTATCTTTTGATTGCTGTCTTTTGATCAGTCATAATGCACTTTGCTAAAATGTTGAAGAACTATCAATACATTTCTAAAAGCCTATTAAAATAGATTTTACATTTTACCAAATACAATTTTGATATCATGTGACTTTTTTTTCTTTTCATCTGTTATTGGTGCAAATAAGAGTGTTTCCAGTATATATGGGGCCTAATACTTAGGCAATTTGAGAAAATAATTTTTAGTACAAAACTAAGACTAAAAGTAGTTATTTAGAATAGACAATATAAAATTCTTTGCAAGGACATGGAACTATTAAAAGGACTCACTCTAAACTGTCATAAGCTTCAGAATAAGTCTGCTTCTTGACGTGAATTATACAAAATTTCTAAACCTTTACTATTACATTTCTAAGGTAAACCCCATTTGGTCTTGATGTGATACTCATTACAAAGAGAACTTTTTCTTTATTTTTCATGGAATTCCATTGGCCTTAATTTTTTGCTTAAACTTATAAAAGTCTTTTATATTCTTGAAATAATTAAAAATGATCTACCTGTCCCACACGGTATCTTTTGCCTGTAATTCCAGCAATTTGGGAGGCTGAGATGGGAAGATAGCAGGTTCAAAGCCAGACTCAGAAACTTAGCTAGTCTCTGTCTCAAAAACTAAAAAGTACTGGGGATTTTGCTCAGTGGTTAAGTGCCCCTTGGTTCAATTTCAAGTACAAACAAACAAAAGATGAAGGGATTTTAATAAAAAGAAAACCAGTACCATTTTACTTTGAAAAAGTCATGCTTTTATCTCTTCATGTTGATAATAATGGAGCAACAAGATGTTTCTAGGTACTTTCAAGTGGTTTTCTACGTGTTCTTCCAATCTGCCTATTACATTGCCAGTTAAATACAATTGTTGATCACAGATTTAAAGAGAACTGCATGGAATCCTCTGCACATTTATACCCATGTGTCCTTCACTTTGTGATCTATTCTGTCTTTGAGACACGAGATGATCATTTATAACCAGCTTTATTAGTCAACTCAGATGGCTTTGACTTTAGGTGTAGGTTGGCAGCATCCTGGTGCCAACACAGAAAGTTTAACAAATTATACTTTTATGAGGTTGGTACATAGCAAACTGTTTGTAGAGAACAGAAAAATATTTCTCTCTCATACACTCATGGTGTTCCCATTTCTGACATTTATGGGACTAAAAGAAAAGAATGAAGTTTAAATATGTATGAAATTTCCCATTTTTAAAATTGTTATTTATCTTATTAATTTCTGTGTGCTACTGGGGATTGAACCCAGGACCTCACCCATGCTAGGCAAGTATACCACCCCTGAGCTGTACCCTCAAACCTTGTAGGAACATTTTTTAGAAAAGCTTCAGTGCATCTGGAGGCAGAAAACAGGATGAACTTTGTTTCAAGCAAAGTAAATAATATTTTTTAAATAATAGATTTTATTTCTCCAACCAACCCCCAATCAGTAACCTTCTTAAGTAAAATACTTCTGCATGTAAAACACAATGTCCTATATAAAAATAATAAAATTAAGTATAACAAGTATACCACAAAGTGCCCAAAATGTTAGGTGATTGTGGGAAAGTTGTGTATTTATACAGTGGCATGAATAGTGGTTAAATTTCACAAATGAGTTCAGTGAAACTTGTGCATTTAATAAGTGCATTTTTACTAATTAGTTTTTCTTGTGCATTTAATAAGTGTATTTTTACTAATTAGTTTGATTTTGTACTAAAATATTTCTTTTTATGAACAAACACAATTAAAATTTGTATTACTTAAAAATTATTATGTATAAGCATTATATTTTCTGCTTCTGCCTTTGAAAATGTCATGACTGAAATATCAAAGTAAGAAATTCTATAGTGACAGGAACACATGGTCAGCAGTATCTTCTTTGAGTTTTAATTAAAATTGCTCTGATAATCATTTTACAAACTTTGTATCAAAATGCATATATTTTTATGGTGATCTGTCTTGCCTCATGCAACTGATATATTCTCCCCAATGTTTTTACTGATTATATATAAAAATATTATATCTTTAATATATTTTAGAATGTTAATTATAATATACCAACATTAAACATTGAAGAAATATAAAATTAAAATAGCTGATCCATTTTATTAGTTTTATAGTATAGAATTTTATGTTAATTTTTTTTAAGTACCGTGCACCTTTAATATGGGGAAAAAAGGAAAAGTCCCTGCCAGTAATTCAAATACCCATTTCCTTTGCAGAGAAGCTCAGTACAGCTTTTTAAAATGATAGCTACTTAGGAACTCATTTTAATTGAAGTTATCATTATATTTGCTACCTAAATTAAATAGCCTATAACCACTCCTCCACTCATTATATAAAAAGGAAAAAAGTTCAAGAATTCTAATATAAACCCAACTTCTTTTTGGCTTTTCCCAGGAAAACCATTTCTTTTGACACATATATGAAAATTATAAACAAATGACAGTTGGTTATATTGAAAATATTCTTAGCTGTCTACAACTGTGTCCTACATAATACCCACTTACAGTATAACCAAGGAAGATGGTTGATCTCTCCCTTAATTACCATATAAAGAATAACATGTTTAACTTTTAAAAAATCATTGTTTATATTTGTTCCTTTTTTGGTCAGAATGGCAACCAAAGAAGAAAGTTGCATGGTAAAGTCTGAAATTACTAGCTAATAAAATACTATAGATGTTCAGGGGGGTATATACCTGAACCAAAGTCTAGAGGACATAAAACACTGAAATATAGAGAGAAATGGCAAAAGGCATAGCGTTTTGTAGGATGAGGTCCAGCAATGTTAAATTACATGCCTAGTTACAGCTATGGGGAGAAAAGCTCAACACAAAGTTGTAGGATCTACCAAGCTTTCTTTTTACATCAAAAATAAAAACAAAGACAATAAATGTTTTGTTCAAATTCATTAAAAAATATTTTTGACAGGCCAAAGTGCATTACTTTTGGTCTTTTATATATTCTTGCACCATTCCACATTTTTCACTATTGGAAGAAAGGAATAAAAGAAAATGTCACACAATCATTTTGAATTTTTTCATACAATTCAAGTGTTTGCCAAAATGTAGATGAGTTCTTTTAAGAACATTATCATTAACAATTTATTTTGGTGTTCTTAGGAGTGGTGATATTAAGAACTTATACTTTAAAGTTTAGCTCTATTGGATTTGATTCCAAATTACTGACTAAAAGGGAATCTTTTGAAGGATAATTATAGTACAATGAATGTGAAAACATTTCCTTTGTTCTTGTTGTTTTCTCTGAATATTTATGTGCTGTCATTAAATCATGTAGGTCTAAATATGTTAAAATTATAAGTTTAAAACATTCATAAGATATTTAATTTTTTTAGAAATAATTATATTCCTAATAATCTGTTACAAATGTCCATTTTGTTAAATTATGTAGAAGCCAAATGATAAAGTGCTCTGGATTGCTTTAAGAAGATGTACTTGGCAAAAAATAGTTACATTGCACCAAGTCCTACATATTTGAAACACTAATTTTAGATGCCTCTATGGCAACATAATGTATTCTTATAATCTTGCAAGATGTGCCACATTTTGGAATCTTTTCTAAGTATCATAAACCAAGTGATATGGCATCAACAAAGTAGAAAGGGTGACCACAACTGTTCAATGAGTGTCACCCATACTAACACTTCTAAAAATAACTCTATTATTCAACATATGTGATTCGCATCTAGAGCAGTCTATAACTAGTTTTCATATAAAATTCTAAATAATTCTGAGTATTTCCAATGGCCCTCAGTAATGATAAGACAATATAACAATTTACCTCTATGATCAATGTAATAATTTGTATAATTTAAAGTGTTAATGGTGGCCAGGTTGCACATGGGTATCATAGTCTTCAACATCACTGCTATCCTTTTAAATAACCATTTAATTTCAGGTTTCCCCATCACATTAGTTATTTTTTGATGACAGAATGGCACTGTGAAATCTTCCCTCTCCATAGATCTGCTTTACCAAGTCTCATTTTCTTTCTAAGAGCAAGAAGCAAAGAAGCTATTTCTGAATCTTCTGACAACAGCATTCCAAGTTACTCAGCTGTGTATCAGGACCATGCGGGATTCCTTTTGGGGTATTTTGTCAAATGTACAGCTTCTTTTTTTAGTGTGGATAGATGCAAAAGCCACTTTCTGAATGTTGTAGAAACCTCATCTCTAAGGAGTGTCGTTGGTACAATATTCAAGTCTTGCAGTAGTCGTAATATCACTAATACAATAGCAATAGCTCTTTTACTTTGCATTAACTATGGACCTGTGAACTTTGCTAAGGTTATCTTATTTAATCTTTAAAATAACTGTGGTACAAGTGGTATTACTTCTACTTTGCAACTAGGTATAACAGAGCTCTGAAGAAATTTAATATCTATCAGCAAGTCACAAATTTAAAAACATAGTTGAACCAGGAATATAAAGCAGATCTCCCTCAGGTAAAAACTATCTGACTTCAGAGTTTCATATTTACTAGCTACATTTGTCTGAGGTTGGAAAACATATATATATTTCTTTTATCAGTAACTTCCTTCTTAACCAGAAGCTATTGTTCTGAAAGAACAATAGTCATAATACATGTTGCACTTGTGACAATTTAGTCCAAGCTAGAACTCAAAACTGAATCTGGGAAAACTGAGACTGATGATTCTTCCTGGGAGTCATTTGCATAAATTCACATGCATGGTGACTATTGGTTAGGGAGTCTAAAGAAAATCTGAGTTGTTTTTTACAGAAAGGTTTAAGAAGTAGTAAATGAATGTGATGAATGGATGGGATCCAAATTATCATCTTAAAACCAGAAGTGGATGCTACCATTCTATAACAGGTTTTGTGAGACTCATTTTAGGACTAAACATTTCAGTTCAGATTAACAGGGAAGTAGAAATTGAAGGGGATAGATTCACCATTCTTCCATTCAGAATCAAACAGTGCCTTGACTCCTGGAACACTGGGCATTTCAGATGCTGGAAAGCACCTTTAGCATTTTCAGTGGTCATTAGAGTTAGCTTAACATGACTGGCGGGGCAGGGGAGAGGGATGAAGATTTCTCATGTTGTTTATATTCTTACTTAGGACTCTTGTGCACAAGAAGAATTTCACCTAGAAATTTGAAGGAATTGCTGACAAAGACTTTGTTTTAGTCACATTTTGCACCTCTGCAACTAAAAGATCTGACTGAAAAACATTTAGGGGAGGAAACATTTATTTAGGGGCTCACAGTTTCAGAGGTCTCAATCCATAGATAGCAGACTCCATTCTTCAGGGCTCAAGGAGAGGATGAATATCATGAAGGAAGAATTTGGTGGGGGAAAGCAACTCACATGATGATCAGAAAGCAGAGAGATCTCTACCTTGTCAGACACAAATATATACCCAAAGCCATGCCCCAAACGCCTTACCTCCTTCAGCCATACCCTACCTACCTTCAATTACAACTCAATTAATCCCATCCTGTGATTAATTCACTGAATGCGTTAAGGCGCTCACAACCCAAACATTTTCCCCCTTTGAACCCTCATGCATCGTCTCACAGGTGGGTTTTGGGGGGACACCTCACATTGGAACCATAACAGACTTTGAATTTGGTGGGACCTAGGGTAGGTTGTCCTTATGTCAAGCTGATGGAAGGAAGCTAAGAGCTCATTATTTGGGCACAGATGTTATGCTATTCTGATCACCTGACATCTGACTTGAAACTCTTACTTTTGTGATAAATTTTAATTCTAGACTACTTCATGTTTCCTTTATGTCCTGAACATCTCCCACTTCATGCTTTGTACTCAGTGTTGTCAACCTAAAACTCCCTCTCATGTCTGCCTTTGAGATTTTATCTTTCCTTTATCAAAACTCAAGTCAGCTTCCAATTTTCATTGTGTTTCTGTATCTTCCATTTCTGTTTCTTATGTAGTGGGCACAAAATAAACACTTTTGAATTGGCAGTAACAATATTGAGCAAGCTTTAATGCTTGCTCTGTAAGTACAACACACACACACACACACACACACACACACACACATACACAATTGTGTTTCCACCTTTTTAAAAGGAAAAAAGGAGTTAAAGACTGTGGATGCTGAAATAGATTCCATTTATCGGCTATATTGAGTATATTAAGGATATTGCCATTTATTTACTTTACTAAAATTACAGAATACATTTATTCTATATGCCAAGCATTTTTTTAAATTACTAAATCATCCAAGACCAAGAGCTGATACCCAGAATAAAATGAAAAAAAAAAAACTGTTTAAATCTTAGTACTATCCTATGTAAAAACATTTGTTTGTTAAGCGCGCACACACGCTCATCTATATTCAACTTTGCTATTTCAAAAGCCCTCATTTTGCCATTACTTCTTTGTTAGCATCTTCACATGCACAGTGAGTCTGGAAAGAGGTTTCTAGCCTCTTCTTTTACATTTTGAATTCTCAGAGGGCAATATTTTGCTGGATTTTAAAAGATGCATGAGTGAAGAAAAATGAGCTCTGTCAGATTTCTCTGCCTTGGACTGGGTCATATATTTTTCCTACATCCATACATCAGACAAAACAGAAGGGTAGGATGATTTGTCATTTCCTGCTCTGGGATGTTTAATTTCAGACACTTTTTTCAAGGTCTGAGAAAACAGTTACCTTCTGTTTTAGAATTATAACCTAGTAATCAAGCCTATGTAGGGCCTGGGTAAAATACTAAAATTTGATTTATTTTGGGAAGCACTGCCATTTAGATAGGCTTCAGATTTCTGAACTCTCTTTTTAGTACGGTTTTCGATTAAAATGGGTCACAATTTCTATCATTGACTATCCCATTGTAAACATACAACTTTAACATCAAAAGAAATCTGTATGGAGGGTTCCCAAGATAATTCATAACTCACACATTGTTTGGTTTCAACTCATTTGGAAGGTCAGTCTTAAAACTCTTAAGTACTGAGACCAGATGAAATTTTTATTTGATATCCCTTACTCATCATTAGTTCTAAATTGCATGGGTAGTTCACGTAGGTAGCTCTGTATTTTTCATTATTATGACATCCCTGCACAATACTTATCCTACTTCTGAAAATGATCTTTAAATCATTTATTCATGTCTTCAAAATCATAGAAACCACACCAGTAATGTCAGTGGTTAATTGAAATGATAGATCATGTCTTAGTTTGAAAATTGTCTGAACAGTTTTTATCTAAAATAAAACTTTATAGGGTTTTAGACTGAACAAAATCAATATAAATTAATTACACTTTTCTCCTGATTAAAATACATGTATTGAATACTCTACTTCAATATGGTTTGGTTTCACTGTTGTTGTTGTTGTTGTTGTTGTTGTTCTTCTTCTTCTTCTTCTTCTTCTTCTTCTTCTTCTTCTTCTTCTTCTTCTTCTTCTTCTTCTTTTTTGCCTTACTTTGAATAGAAATAAAAAAATTGTTTTAAATTCTTTGGGGAAAGACAAATCAAAAGGTAAGAAAGACAGAAAAGAAAGGAAGATTCTCCAGTTTAGAAAATTTAGTATTTTTGTTCAGGCTCACAGTAAAATAATGAAGTATTTCAAGCGTTTTCCTAATAACCAATGCTATGAAAATTATGTCATAGTCTCAAAAAGCTTATAACCTAGTTAGAATTATAACCTAGTTAAAATTACTGTCTTCCTGTTTGCATTCTGAAAATTTTGCATTTGTGCCTTTGTGGGTTTTTTCTCTGTCTCAGACAAAAGTGTGTGATGTGTTTTGTCAGTATTTGTTTCAGAAGCAGGTGACACCGAGTGTATTCAGCAAGCTGCCCAGCCTGTAGGATTTTAGAAGAATGTTTTTAATGGTCATTATTTCCCTAAAGGGATATTTTGATAATACTGTGTTGAATACATTGATATAATAAATAAAATCAGTTTATTAAAACACACAGATATTTAATTTACCTACTTGGAAAACTGAATTTTTCACTTTCAGTCTCAGTTTTCACATTTGTGTAGTAAAGGAGTTAACAGGATATTTAGGTGTAGTTGCTTCTTTTACAAATTCAAAATTCTTATTTAAGAATTTCTATAAATTTTTAAAACTACACATGGTCTATTTTACCTAAATTTTAAAATTTGTGTAAAAATTTTTCACAGTATTCTTATATTTTAAATCACTTAAATCATTCCTATTCCTTTTTTATTACAGATTAAAAAAAAACAATTTGTGTCTTGTTTCTTATTTTCTTGATAATGCTGTCAAAAATTCACTTATTTTATAAAACTCACCATAATCAGCTTAATATTATTAATCCTATTTTATTTTTAAATAGTCATCCTATTTTTATTTTTCTTCCTCCTTATTAAGCTGAATTGGTTATATTTTAGTTTTCTACTACAGCCCTTGTTGTTTTAATTTCTATTTTTTAATTAAACATTTAACATTATCCCTCTTCCCCAAAATGCTATTTGATAAGTGTCCTGAACATTCTTATATGTAGTGTTTAATTACTGCTCAGTTCTAGATATTTAGAAATTTCCATATAAGATCTTCTTTAACCCATATATTACTTAAAATTGTGTTTTGGGGTTCCGAATTTCTGAAAATTTTGGGCTACCTTTAAAATTTCTAATTATATTGATTTTTCTAATTGTAGTCCATAGGCTATTGATTATTTCATATTTGTTAAATTTTCCTTTAGTGACCCATTGTATTTATTAAATGATTACCGATTTTATTCTAGGGAGTAAAAAATACTTTCTAAAATTAATACAGAAATATATAGATGTAAATAATATAATAGAAAAAATGAGTGTGATCAGAAGATTAAATATATTTAATAGAACAAAGAAACCGCCATTATGAACAATGAACAATGCAATCAGGTTGATTTATTAAAGAATTCAAAAGTCAGGGGAATCTGGGCTCAATCCTGTATTCTCTCATACAGAACTACTCTCTTGAGGAATGAAATATGAATAATTTTAGTTCATTATAACCTTGCTTTTAAAGCATAGTATCTGACTCTATTAGCCTATCTGCTACCTCTATATAAAAACATTTGGTAGTAGGTTGCCTGTTGACATGACTTGTTTTGTATTTACCTCAGTCAGAGAGAACATGCAAAGAATAATCCTGTGGGATACATGCTAATAAGACCATCAGAAAAATCCATGGCACATGTCTATACTAATCAACATAAACATAAATCAACATCCAAGGAGTATTAGACATTTTGAGTGAACAAGTTTTTTATAATATAGGTTTATATTTTCTTCTCAATCATAGTACATGATCAATACTCTAAATTCTGTTTATCCATTTTAGGTTTTCTAAATTAGCTTAATATAAGATCAGAGAATACATTTATCTCAAAATTTAAACTCATGCTTTAAAATTTGACAACATAATAACAGCAATAATTGCAAAGCATAGACTAACTAAAATTGGATGGTGAAAAAGAGATGAGAGTTTGAAAGAAAGCCACGTGTGTAATTTCCCCTTATCTTTCAATATATAATTTTAGTAAAATCAAGAAAAGTGTATGAAAGTATAATACTTAAAGTCCTTATGTCAACAATTAGAAATTTTAAAACATGGTGGAAAAACTCAAGAGATAACTGAATCTAGATGTGGAAATACAGGAAGAATGTTTACTCTCCAAAATTCTTCACTGTTCCTACTGGTAAGCTAATAGATGGTAAGAGGAGATAGCAGTTGCAGTAACTGGAATATATGTGGATACATACTTTGAATTATAGTGATGATCACAGTTAAAAAATAATTATGATGATGAAAATGGTTACTAACAGAGCTAGTACAAGTAGAAAATTTTGAAGATGTTGGAGTGGGATATGTATGTGTTTTTCTGAACTTTTAAGTTTGCATACTTATCTATGTGATTGAAAATATTTCATCATGGGCTTAATTTACAATAATTCAAAAGCTGTTCTATAATCTGGCAAAGGAGTATGGTTCAGATAATTAACTACATGTATATGTATTGATATAAAAATATACTATAACACATAGTAAAATAGAAGCTACATATGTGTGTGTGTGTGTGTATGTATGTATGTGTGTAAAATTTTATCTATTATATATTCCAGGTCTATATAAACACTAAGTGTGCATATGTCTGTATTAATTCAATACATGGAAAATATACAAAAAGACACACCAAACTAATAACTAAATACTACTTAGTGATTTATTTTGTTTTCATTCAATTTGTTTATATAATTTTTTCACTACTACTAGAATAATTATATAATAAAATTTTAATAGTAAAAAACTTATAATTCTAGATCACTTAGATGGCATGATATTGAATTTGATCTATTTACTCTGAATTACCATTGTTCAAGTGGTCCACTCTTGTGTGTGCAGGAATTCTCTCTATCTTGCTGTCTAATTGTTATATCCAGTATGGGATAGCCTTTACCCTTTACATGCATAAAAGTCATTCATATTTCTTGGTGAATTAATGAATGTAAGTAAACTGCTTAAAATACAATAGGCATGCTATGTATTAAAACTATTGTTTTGTTAAATATTCTACATGAACCAGAAATAATGAATAACTTTCAATAAATAAATAGAAATTAATTCACCGACAGCAATGTGAGTGATAGCTAATAGATAATTTGCTTTCTTACATTATTTTCCTACCTGTAGTTTTAAAATCACTTATAAATATTCCATTTTTTAAATTAAATTACTATTTTTTAAAAAAGTTGACTCCAGATTGTTTTGACTTAAGATTAAAAGATGATCCTCATCTGTGACGCTTATATTTTCTCCAGAACATGTACTTGCTTTACTTTGTGGTTCATAGTTAAGCCATTTTCTCCAAAATGGGTAATAAATTTTCTAAAACATCTTCATTATCATCCCTTGTATCAATAAAATAGCAACAGAAATCTGTGCTTACATTTAGGTCGAAGAATTCTAATAAGCAGAGCAATAATTTTTTTTTAAAAAAAGTCTAATCTACATTAGATTCTTAAGTTGGTTCCCTGTCCTGATGTGGGTCAAGCAAATCAATCATGATGCTAGTAGGATTGGCATTTGACAAAATGATGGCGACCATGATAAAGAAGCCTGGAAGGTGAGGTCTGGAAGTTTTCAGGCAAAAGAGAGCTTGGACAGCTGACAATGGCCTTCATTTCCTGTTCATCAAGAGGAAGGAATCCTCCTTTAGAGATACAAAGTATGATTTGACAAAGCAGCTTCCGATACTAAGATGATTGGTGATGAGAGGTAAATTGGAAGAATAATGACGTGTTTCAGACAGAACATATGTGATCAAAAAGTAAAAATTTAAACATTTTTGCTTTTATTATAAATAAAGTTGTCAACCAAATAATAGAGGTTGAATGGCTTATTTAAATGCAAGAATTCAGAGTTGTGTTCATGAAATATGATAATAAACCCTTAGTTTCATAAGCATAATATGACAGGAAAAATAACCTCCTGTCTCCATTTTAGAAATGAAATATAAGTAACATATTATAAATTTGTCCTGGTTCATGAATGTGACAGCTAATGGATGTACATATTGGCAATTTGCTTAGTAGATTATCATTTACTGTCACATTTTTAATTAGAATCTGATCTTCCATTGTCTTTAATCTATTTACATCGGGGATGACAAATTTTTTCCCTTAAGCAAAATCTTTATTTATCATAGGCAATTTTTACCAAAACTATTACATGAAGCAGGAATTCATAATTTGAATCATTTAACTTTTGAATTTTCAGAGTACTTGACATATTAAAAAAATAAGTTTATTTTTTTTGCCTTTTAAGTGTCAAATCTTTGCACATTTGCCTTCCCCAAAACACTCTTATTGTGTCTACTTACATTAATATATAATTATTTTGTCATTAATTTTATTGTCATGCTGTGAAACACTGATATAGATTTGGGTTCTGCTTATATATGCAACTGAAACCCACATGCAGGGTGTAAACATTTCTAATCAGCCCTGATGGTAGGAGTCACCTCACCCTGCCATGTACATCTCTTTACTCATGATGAAACTACTAAAGCACATAGCTCTAATTTATAGAGGAACTCTCAAAATTTGGGTTGAGAGGGCATGGAAATAAAAGAGAATAAGAATTTGAGAGGCCATTTTGAGAGGAAAAAAACATCATTTTGATTGAATATGTGATAGATTTCCATAAGCTTCTGCTGGGAATATAACAGAAAGTATATGTGGATCATATTTAATAAAACTTTATTTAAATTATTTCTAATTAGACTTTCAAATGAATGGTGTGGTGAATTGATAATAATTTTAAGGCAAGGTTGTGGGGCCAGCTGTGTATTTGTCAAAAATGAATGTTACGCCATATTAGTTGACATCTTCAGTTTTAGTTTAGAGATTTGGTGAGAAGTAAATATCATCTCACTGTGTTAAAACTTCATGTTTACTCTTATGTTTATTTCCATTAAAAACAAAACTCTATAATTTTGAAGTCAATTTCAGCTCTTTAATCTCCCAGTTCTCAACAGAATGGTGCATTCTGTATTCAAGTAGGTATGATCATTTCTGTGCCTTTAAGGACAGAACTTCCTCACCTTCAAAATGTCGCATCACAGGACATTGTACTTAGTTTTTATGTCTAGGTAATAACAGCCAAAATGTGTTGGGTACAATTATGCACCAAGAACAATTTTAAGTGCTCTATATACACCAAATAATTTATTCCTTGGTACATAGCAATACTATGTATTTAGCATAACAGTATTACTATATTTACAATATTATCGATACAAACATTCAGTAGAGAAGGATGAAGAAATTTGATCAAGGAAACCCAGCTGGGAAGTTGGGGTTTATATCCAAGTGGCTTACCCCAAAGACTTTTGCATGAATCTTCATGACAGAGCTTTGATATTTAAAAATGCAGATACTCCTTGGAAGGGTTACTCTAAATGTAGTTATTAGACATTATTCTGCTTCAAAATGAATGACATGAAAGAAGGCTTTGACGGATATAAACTTGACACTGGAAGAGAAAATGCTCTTTGGGGAAAATATATGGAAACAACTGAGAAAGAAAAGATGCTTACTTCACAATTTTCCCTGAAAAGGACATGTAAGAGCTGTCTTCTATTGTTAGGAAGACGGGTCCAGAGTCTGAGAAGAAGGGTCAGCAGGTTCCCTCTTTAAGGGACTCTAATTCAGAAGAAGTAGGCCTGCACAGTTGCCAGAACCCCCTCAAAAGAAACTAAAATACCTGTGACCACATCTGCTTCTTTGCCTTGCCTGGTACCTGTTCTTTCTTAAGATTATTCTCGTAGTTTGGGAATATGTAGTTGCAAAAATATCTTTGTAGAATGCCTCATAAGCAGGTAATAAGGACAGCTCATTACCTTGAGAATTTCTCATTGTTGGGGGCAGGCATTTAAAAGCAGGAGTGACAGTAATGAGATAGCTAGTAAGTCCTTTCCGTATCATTTACCTGAGAGAAACTAGTGCATTTTCTCTGTGAATGAATGAATGAATTAATTAATTAAAGAAAGAAAGAATAATAATGTTTGTTGAAAAATTGACCATGTGTCTGCTATAATCTATTTCAAGTAAAACTATTTTAGAAATTCAATTTTTGACAATTGACTTATATACAGTTGATTTTATATCCTCAAATAAGTTTTGATCAATATCAAATTTGAAACCTCAGCAGCATTCCAACGATTTGTTGGTTTTAGACAAAAAAGGAATCTCAAGGAAGATGTGATGTCTATCACATACCACCAATGAAGAGACTACATTTTCAACAAAGCATGTTTCCTGGTTTAAGAATATATCCTTGGGTTGGCAGTGGGGATTTACATGGTGGTAGTGTTTTGGGGATGGTCATCCTCCCATAGTTAAACATAATTATATTTAAATTTATTCCATAAAGATTATGATATTTCTAATGTATTTATGTGGAGAGAAGAGTAAAAAATAAAGTACAGATAAAAATTAAAATATGAAACTCTTCAGAACATTAAGTTTCAGTCTGTAAATTTTAAACATTTATGGCTTAAAATCAGCCATAAATGACACAGTGCTACCTTCCAAAAGCGCAATCAATGTGTCTGCATATTTTAGTCCACTTTTTCACTCCTGTGATCAAAAGACCTGACAAGAACAATTAGAGGAGAAAGAGCTTATTATGGGGGCTCACAGTTTTAAAGGTTTCATTCTGTAGATAAGCCATCTCCATTCCTGAGGCCTCCAGATGAGGCAGAACATCATGGCAAAATTGTGTGGCAGACAGAAACAGGTCAGGACATGGCCACCAAGAAGCAGATGGAGCTCTCCTGACCATGATGAAATATAAACCCCAAAGACCAGCCATCCCCCAATGATGCAAATCCTCCAACCACACCCTGCCTTCCTTCAGTTACCACTCAGTTAATCCCCATCAGGGGTCTTATTCACTGATTGGGTTAATCTCATAACCCAGTCGTTTCACTGCTAAACTTTCTTGCATCATCTTACACATGAGCTTCTGGGGAAAATGTTCCTAAACCATAACACCACACTACTAGGAAGATCTAAAATTAGGGATCATTTTCCTGATCAATTAGGCATTCCTAAGACTGAATTATGTTTTATTTTTTTCAGTGCTGGGGATTAAACCCAGGGCCTTGCCAAGCAATCTACCAATAAATTATTTCTCCAGTTCAAAACAGATTTCTAGAAATACTGTCTAAATTTAAAATGCAAAGTTCTCCTAACCAAAATTTGCAGAGATGACATCAAACTCTAGTACAGTAATCAGTCAATTGTCTCTCCTAAATTTAGTTTCAACCTGGCAATTAATAAATTCCCTATATTAATCAGAAAGTAGGGAAAGTCATAGTCCAGAGTTTGATTTCATATGTCTAGTAAACTAGCTATATTAGAGGAAGCAAAATATGCATTTTTCTGTCTTTGGTAACTTAGACTTCTTTGTACAAGGTTACTATGCAGGGTTAACAGCACTGCCATTTTGTGTCACTTATTAGATGGTTCTAACTTGCCTATTTTTAATAGGTAATTTGAGTTTCATGGTAATTTACTTTATGAATAATTCTTCTTCAAATCTAAATACTAAGAATATTTTTCCCAAAAGTTAATTAAAATATATCAGTTTTTAACAAAAAATATAACCAGGCTACATTCTCTAATTTTATAGCTTGTAAGTTAAAATATTAGTTAATATTAATTACTACACAATTTTGATAACCAATAAACATTAAACAAAGGTGGTTTGTAATTAATATGTGATGGTGGTAGGAAGCACACTTCGATTACTTTTTCAGTTATAATCACATAGGTACATTTGACTCCTAGAAAAATCACCTGAAGAGACAAAAAGATATGTGATGTGATAGATTGAGAAGTTTCAAATTTATTTACTAAGAATAAATATATAAATATATTTTTTTTGAAAGTGAGGAAGGATACTGATTCCTTTGTTGGTGTGAGGAGTTGAACTAGTTTTAGCTACACCAACTTGAGCCCCAGAGAATGTTCTCTTGTGACTCATTGCCATTAAAAAATTACTCATTCTACTAAACCTTAATCCCCACATGGACAAAGTTCCAGATATTCTATATATTTTAGCATTTTAATGTATGTTGCAAACCTGTAACTTGAGGTGGGTGAGGGTACCAGGGATTAAACCCAGAGGCACTTAATCACTGAGCCACATCCCCAGCCCTTTTTAAAATTTTGAGACAGGGTCCTACTAAGTTGCACAGGGCCTTGCTAAGTTACTGAGCCTTGCTTTGAACTTGTGATCCTCCTACCTTAGCCTTCATGGTCGCTGGGATTACAGGCATGCACCAGTGGGCCCAGTCAAGCCTGTAACTTTCTAATATTTCCCTCTTATGTTAGCAAATAGTATCTGATTCTTGTCTATGTTTTTCTGTTCACATCAGTGATTGGTATATAGTAGAAGTGCAATAGTTGGGAAGTCCTGTGCTTTCCAGCACATAGTGAATCCTCTTGACCAAATACTGAGTAGAGGAGATTTAAATTAAGTGAGTGAGTACAGAGACTAGAGAAGATGTATATAAGAATTTATGGGGAGTAAGTAACCAAGAATCTAAGGAAAGATATTGAAAACAGTAATATCTTATTTTATCTATATATGCTTAGTTAACAATTATGTCAATATTAATATAATTGGGAAGTTAAAAAATACTGCTTTTTAGCTATTCAAAGATATATATGGCATAACATAGAGTTTATGTGGATTGTTATTTTCAAAAATTAGAATTCAATAAATCACAAAGTATAGTTACACTAACCAGTGTTCACTCATTAGTGAATAAAGAGGCACACCAATATCTTCTGTCCCTTATAATCACAGTTTCCACTCCTTTGGTGAGATTAAAATCCAGTTATGGTGAAAGGAGGTATTCAACCAGAAATCTGGCAAAATCTAGTTGCTTAAAAATTCTTCATAAAGGAAATCCAGACTAATGGCTCTCAAGCCTCACTAGGCATAGTGGTATGGTAAAATGTGGACTTAGTAGGGCCCTATCACCAACAACCTGATTAACTGGATCTGGGAAGATGCACATTTGCCTTTCAACAAGCCCCTCAAATGGTCTAAGGCTGGTGTTTCAGGTCTCTAGGTGAACCTAAACTGATAATGTTTATATGATGTGTTTGAAAGGAAAGGAAGAGAAAGGGGACAGAGAAAGTAAGAAAAAGAGGAAGGAGAAAGGGTGAGGAGGAGAGTGGGGAGAAAGAAAAAAGAGAAGGGTGGGGGAGAGAGAGCGAGGAGATAGCAATGGCAGAAAGAAAAAAGAAACCTTGGAAGCATTCAGAGTGAGACTGAAAGGCAAAAGCTATCAGTAGATTCTTAAAGAGCATAAGACTCTGTCTCTTCTCAACTTAAATGCCATTTTTCATATTTTGAATATATTTTTACTGAGTGATATTTGAAACTTTTAAGGAACATAGCAATAGATCAGAGAAAGTTAATTCCAACTGCAGAGGATATTATTCAGCTATGCCATTATATTTTTTTAAGTGTGGGTAAATAGTGAATAGCATTAAATCTGAACTTTGTAGTTTAAATGTAGAACCCTGCACTGCTATTGAAACTGTTAATCCAATTTAGAATGAAACAAAAATAATTCCTTTCAATTAGTAATTGCTTATATTTGATAAAAATAAACTTTTTATTAATATGGAAATCAATAGATGTCTTTACAAGTTCTACTTATAAAAATATTAGTAAAAATAACCACAAATATCATGAAGTTTATAAATAATCTTTAGTGTAATCATTTATGTAAGTAGGCTTAGTAATGGCCTATAGAAAGTTTGTTTGGTTTTATTACCACATGTAAATAAATTACTATCCTTTGTTATGAGGGAAAATGCATTTTTAAAGTTCTTTTAAAATGAATACCCTAAATCTACTCTTAAGCAGACACCTTTTCTATTTTTTTTAAACTATGAAATAGATAAATTGGTCTGGGTTGGGGGTATGGCTCAAGTGATAGCACGCTCTCCTGATATGTGTGAGGCACTAGGTTTGATCCTCAGTACCATATAAAAATAAAAAAGATATTATGTCCACCTAAAAAAAATAAAAAAATAAATATTTTTAAAAAATTGTCTATAGAAAACTACATCTGCTGCTGCTCAGTAACCTAACCTAACCACATCAATGGAAATGTAGGTTCTTGGATTTTGGAGAAAGAAAGCCACAAAGGTAATGGAAACCTTATAGAATAAAAGGGAGTGTGTCCTTCCACTTCTACCTCTCTTTTTCTTACTAGAATTTATATATACATATTCATACATACACTTATGCATACATACATACACACACACATCAAAGAAATGAGGCTCTAATTCATTGTCTTTGGTGCTTTGTTGCTGTTTGCATTGGATGTTCAATAGAGGACAAATTACAATTTCAGACTGTATCAAGAATTCCAGCAGGCAGAAGCATCTGATTCAGATAAATTGAGCACACATTTGAAAGAAAGTCTTTTATTCTAGACACGGGTGACTTCATTGCTAGCTGTGATGTGCAGCAATAGATCTAGAGGCTGCAAGAGAAGAAATGCTGACCAGTACAAATGCATTTCCGTGTGTGAAGTCTGCTGGATTATCAGAAAGTATATGCAAAGAAGATCTCCTGGGGTTTAGGAGAAGTTCTTGTTTTGGTATTAAATAACCTTAGTACTTAATATAACTTTTAGCATTTATTTGTTAAGACCTGTTATTAAGTTGCACAACAATTTTGGGCCATTAATTTTTGTTATTTTAAATCCTAGTTTTAAAAGAAATTAATTTGTGTGTATTTGATCCTGTTTTCAAAACCAAAACCCATAAATTTTGTGAAATTTAAGACTGCATTTTTACAAAAACCTAATAAAATGCATGTTCCCTAGCTGTAGTTTAATAACTATTTGTTGAAGAAACAGATACTTGCTTAGTTGGGACAGCTTGGGGAATTTAAAAACAAGTAGATCATAAATTTATCATTAAATTTAACTTAGAGCTTTGTAATAGTTCCAGGGGGGGAAAAATAAGAAAGAAAGAAAGAAAAAATAGAGTTGTTTACATTTTGTTTTGATTGTCCACCAAGAGGAGTAACCAGGATTAGAGATTTTTCTGGTTCAGAATTTAAGAAGGCATCAAGCTAAATAATTGAAAGCACAGGTTTTTCAAAAGGGACAAAAACAATCTCCTTGTCTCTTGTATTAACTCTCAGTGATGAGTAAGATTGTGCAAATAAATGTTTACTCTGTGAGAATTTTCCATGAAGGAGCTACCAGAGGCAGAAAGATCTTCTGGATCTTTGTTTCCATAGGACTCAGCAAAA
This sequence comes from Ictidomys tridecemlineatus, assembly GCF_052094955.1. NCBI lineage: Eukaryota > Metazoa > Chordata > Mammalia > Rodentia > Sciuridae > Ictidomys > Ictidomys tridecemlineatus. The sequence goes on from NC_135479.1 coordinate 118,463,688, forward strand.
TGTCCAGCAAACAAGAGGATCTCAGTAAATGTTCCTTGAATTGAAATGTCTCAGATTCAATTAAAACCAAGTTGGGGATAGATCACTGGTTTTAGCCCTCTGGAGTATAGCTCGACTAGTAGCTAAGTGTATATATGATCCCAGAAAGCTAGAAATAGTTCTTAAGATCCCAAAATAGAACCATGCCTGGAACAGTTTGAAAACTACAAAAATAAACTCACAACTGGGTTGATTCTGTGAGTTCTTGCTTTTGGTACTCTTCATCTACTGGATGGGTAGATGTAGGTCATAGGAGCTGACTTGGTGCTTCAGGTAACCAATGAGATATTCAGACATTGTCTTGATTCAGTCAGGACCTTTTAAACATTGTTTAGGATATAAAAATTAAAAAAAAAAACACTTGGATGACATTCAAAAAAATATGAAATATTTATTATCCATAGGACCTTTCATTTTCCAACACATTTGGCAGTTAAGTAGAATTCATGAAATATAAATTATTGAACAGAACCTTTCGTTGAGAACTTGAATAAACAAAGAATGGTTGGAATAAACCAATAAACAAAGACTGATTGGCCATGAGGCAGGACGTGAGGTAGTGCTACCTGAGATGAAATTTGGTAGAGAATAACAGGACAGTGTACCTCACCTGGCTAAGGGCAATGGAAGTTGCTTCTCTTTAGGGAACTGGAAGTGGGCAGAGTGGACAAGGGAGGCCCCTGGTCTGTGGATGGATTGTTTGAGCTAAATGAGCAAAAGGAACAATTAGATTTGACTGACTTACTGTCTGTCTAGCTATTTAGTCTAAATGGAGCATGTGGGCAGTGGGAGGGTCTCTAGTGTCTCCAGTGCAGGGTAGTGATTGAGTGAATGTGATTCAGACTGCAGTGCTCTCAAAACTAAAGCAAAGAAAAAAAAATCTAGAATTACAAATGACTTAACTTCCCTCTTCCTTTATCTCTTCAGGCGTTAGGATTATACTTAGCTGATCACTGGACTCATCCAATAATATCTTAACAAAACCAAGATTTTAATTTTTCTCAAGGAAATTTGTTTCTTTGCTATTTTTACTATAGAAAAATCTCTAAACTGGGATGCATGAGTGTGTATGTGGTCTGTACACACATGCACTCCAAAGTGCTAAACAGAGGCCCTACTTCATAGGATTCTTTAGAGTGAGGAGTGAGCTTAAGTGGTTTCTGGGCTACCAGAATGATAGCTCCCACCACCACCACCACTGAGGCCCTGCCACTTGATTCAAGGATTTTCATTTTCAGTTTCTATTTGGCTTATCTAAATGTAAAGTTTTGAAGTGCTTTTTAAAACTTTTAACCTCAGTAAGTATTTTTCTGCAGAAAAGAATTTTTATTTTTATAATATCTATAGCCTCCTCACTTCCCCTGCTTTGATAGCATTGTTTTTTATTGTTTATTTGTTTTTTGATTTTGGTTTTTGTTTTCCTTCATCACATAAAGGAGACAGAGGGAATGTAGAAAAAGTAGATGAGAAAGTGAAAGGATCCTAGAGCTTAATGGCATGATGTTATACACACTGTCATTACTGTGAAATGTCCCTAGCACCCAAGTCAACAACAGCTGCCTTATGAAGGAACACAATCACCACTTGCTAAATGCAGGGATGCATACATTATGGATTTTAAAGTATCATGATTTTAAGCTAAGAAGATTATTTTTTTACAGTTATTTTGGTCAATATAAAGAAAAACTCTAATTCAAAATTTTAAATTTATACTATTTAACGGACAAAATTACTTGTAAGCCTAGATTGATTTCTCTTTATATGAAAAAGAAATTATTTAAAAATTTTATTGTATTTCAATGCAATTTTTTTATTAATTCTTCTAGGTTTACATATTTTGTAACTATCTTTGGAATAGTCTTTTCCTCAAGTTAGAATGGCCTTGCCATTAAGAAAAACTTGGCCTATTAATTGTGATCACCTGGTTTTGGACATGGTAGTTTCTTTTATCTACACAGCTTGTCTCTATGGATGACAGACTTTGAACAGTGACCATATTGGTTGAATTGTTCCCCTGAATACTTCATCTGTTGAAGTCCTAGCCCCCCATACCTTTTATTGTGATGCATTTAGAAATAGAACTTTTAGGGAAGTAATTGAGTTAAAAAGAGGCTATATAAGTGGGTTCTAATCCAATAGAATTGATGTTCTTGAAAGAGTAGATTAGAACACAGAAAACTCATAGAATAAGACTAATAAAATTAGAGCTACAAATGGAAGTATTACAACAGACAATTCTGAAATCCAGAAGAACACTGAAATCACTTTGAAAACTCATATTCCAAAAAATATGGAAGAAGATGTATTTAAGATACACATGAGATGCTAAAATTAAACCAAGATGAAATAGAAAACAGACAATTAGATTGGACAGTAATAAAATCCCTCAGAACAATAACAAAAGAAAAGCCCAGAACCAGATGGATTCACAGATGTATTTTTCCAAATCTTGGAAAAAGAACTAGCACCAATGTTCTTGAAATTATTCTATGAAGAAGAAACTCATTCTACAAAACCAGTATCACTCTGATACCAAAACTAGGTAAGGACACATCAAGGAAAGAAACTCATAATCCAATATCCTTGAAGAATATAGATGCAAATGTCCTTAATAAGATACTTGCAAATCAAATTTAAAAGACAATAAAAACACCTGGGTAAGTTGATGCATCCCAGGAATACAAGAATGATTTAACATCTGCAAATCAATAAATGTAATACACCACATAAATAGAAATAAAAGACAAAAATCACATAATCATCTCAGTAAATGCAGAAAAAAAACTTTCCATCAAATTCAATACAACTCCATGATAAAAACTTCAAAGAAACTAGGGTAAGAAGGAACTTATCTCAACATGATAGAGACTATATATGGCAATCCCAAATCACACTGAATAAATGAAAGTATTTGCTCTAAAATCAGGAAAAAGACAAGGATGTCCACTTTCACCACTCTTATTCAAAATAGTACTTGAAATTTTAGCCAGAGCAATTAGGGAAGAAAAAATAAATAAAAGGGAAACTAATAGGAAAGGAAGAGTTCAAATTATCCATATTTGAAAATAATATGATCCCATATTTAGAAGACCCTAAAGACTTCACTAGGACTTACAGATCTAATAATCAAACTCACCAAAGAAGCAATAATCAAATCAACATACCAAAAATCAATAGCTTTTCTATGCACCAGTAATGAACCCAATGAGAAGAAAATCAGGAAAATAATTTCATTCACAATAGCTTTGATGACAATAATAACAATGCCTAGAAATAAATCTAACCAACAAAGCATTGAAAGATCTCTACAGTGAAAATTATAAAACATTGAAGAAGACACTAGAAGATGGAAAGACATCCCATGTTCATGGAGGGGCAGAATTAATATTGCTAAAATGATCAGATTAAAATAATCTATAGATTAAATTCAATTCCTACATAAATCCCAATGACATTATTTGCAGAACTAGGAAAAAAATCCTTCAATTCATATCAAAGAACAAAACAGTCCCCCAAAAACAATCCTGAGGGTAGGGAGCAATGCTGGAGGCATCACAATACCTGATTTCAAATTATATTACTGAGCCATATCACAAAATCTTCATGGTAATAGCATAAAAAACATACATGTAGATTAGTGGAATAGAGTAGAAGACACAGAGAAAGATATACACAGTTACAGTCATCTGATCCTCAACAAAGGTGCTGAAAATATACATTGGAGAAATGACAGCCTCTTTTAACAAATGGTGCTAGGAAAACTGATGCCCATATGTAAAAGCATGGAATTGATCTAACTCCCTCACAAAAATCACTTCAAAATGGAAGAAGACCTAGGTATAAAACTAGAAACTTTGCAACTTCTAGAAGAAAGAAAGGAAAATACTTCAACATATACATATAGACAATGTCTTTCTGAATAAAATCCTATAAACAAAACAAAGAATGAATAAATGGAATAGCATCAAACTTAAAAGTTTCTGTATAGCAAAAGAAACAATTAAAAGAGTGAAGAAAGTATCAACAGAATGGGAGATCTTGGCCAGCTACTCTTCTGACAGAGAATTAATATCCAGAATATATAAAGAACTAAAAAAAAAAAAAAAAGAAAAAGAAACCTGACCTCCCAAATAACCCACTCAATAAATGCACAAATGAAGGAAACACTTTTCAAAAGAAGAAGTAGAAATGGCCAATAAATACATGAAAACAAATGTTCAACATCTTTGACCATCAGGGAAATGCAGATTAAAGCTACATTGAGATTCCATCTCACTCCAGTCAGAATGGCAATCAGCAAGAATACAAATAATTATAAATACTGTTAAACAGTAGGGAAAATGCAACTCCTTTTTTTGCGGGGGGAGGGGGGAACAACTATTGAACTCAGGGCCATTCAACCACTGAACCACATCCCCAGCCAAATTTAGTATTTTTTTAGAGACAGAGTTTCACTGAGTTGCTTAGTGCCTCGCCATTGCTGAGGCAGGCTTTGAAGTTGTAATCCTTCTGCCTCAGTCTCAGGAGCCCCTGAGATTACTAGGTGTGAGTCACTGCACCTAGCAAATTTAACCCTTATACACTGGGTGGATATGTATAAATTTGTATAAACACTATGGAAATTAGTGTGTAGGTTTTTCAAAAAACTAAAAATGGAACTACCATATGATATAGATATACCACTCTTCAATCTTTATTCAAATGAACTAAAGTCAGGATACTTTAGAAATACATGCATACCCATATTTATTGCAGCTCAGTTCACTATGGCCTAATTATGTCTAGGTGTCCATCAACCAATGAATGGAAAAAGAAAATGTGGCATACATACACAATGGACTTTTTATGCAGCCATAAAGAAGAATGAAATCATGCAATTTGCAGGAAAATGGATGGAACTGGAGAACATCACGTTGAGCAAAATGAGCCAGACTCAGAAAAACAAGTGTCATAAATTTTGTCTCATATGTGGAAGCTAGAGGGAGAGAAAAAGATAAAAAGGGATGACATGTAAGTAGAAGGCAGAGCACTGGGGAAGAAGAAGCAGATGAGCAGGAAGAAGGAGGGGAGAGAAAGGGGAAGGAAACTGATAAAATTATGCTATTTATGTGATACACAAGTATGTGAAGCCACAGTGGAATCCACTGCTCTATAATTAATATACGCCAATAAAAAAGAGGCAATTAAAGTAAAGAGAGGTTTTATGAGTAGGCTCTAATCCAATAGGAATAGTGCTCTTATAGGAAGAGGACATTAGGACGCAGACAACTCATCGAAGAGGTGCTGATGTGGGGACAAGAAAAGGTAGTTACCTATAAACCATGGAGACAAGATTAGAAGAAACCCTGCCAGCTAATACTTTAATCCTGGACTTCCCAGTCTCCTGAAATATAAGAATAAAAAAATTAAAAATATTACATTTTTATAAATATATATATATGTATACATACATATATATATATATATTTTTTTTGTTTGTTTGTTTTTGCTTAAGACACCCAGACTATGGTAGTTTGTTGTGGCAGCCATTAAGGATTATTTCAATGACTGTCTTATGATTTGGGGAATTCAAGAGACTTTTTACTCTCACCCTGAAGGTGAGCATCATTTATCAGAATTCTAAATGTATTTTGTGCTTCAGACCTTTTGGGTTGACTGTTGAATCCTATGTATCTCTTCTCATAATGATGTTTTAAATACATCATAAAAAATACATAAATTACAAAAGAATCAATTTTATGAAAATATAAGTGTCAAATATTTTTACATGTAAGGCTTAAGATTATAAGGTCATACTTATTAACATAGTGACTAATATTGTCTAGCAAGTAGTTCTAATGTCAAACTAGTGACAAGCATAAATAATATTTTGGGACATCTATAATGATAGTAATGTAAGGTGAAAATATCTGTGATTTCTATTTATGAAAAGCACAAGTGCTGCTAATACTATTGTCACTTAATTCATTAATTTTCTGCCTTCAAAATCAAAGGAAATGCACATTTTCAGTGAGAGGTTACTGTGGATTGACATGCAATTTCTCTCCTCACCCAAGTTCACAGAGTGAAGTTAAGAATTCCTTAGAGCAGTAACAATAACATATTTCCTTGTTATAAAATGCTTAGAATTTCAGACCACTAAGTAGGATGTGCATTTTGAGTAATCAGTTTTTATAGGTTATCCCATCTTTTGATCATTCTCCTTTGTGACTGGTTTGTATTTGCAGGACTGTGAGAAGAGGGAGTAATCTGGGATTAAAGATGGAAAAAAGGCTAGTCTAAGCCCTAAAACAGTTGCCCTTTAAAACTAATGGAATTTTAGGCACTCAGGGGAAGGTGTGCACTCTTGGCAATGCAACTAGTCAAATGTAGTAACTCTAGAAGGTCTTTCGGCTTCTTGGATTTTAAAGGAAAGTGGTATCTAGGCTGTAAAACACATCCCTTTTGTTATTCCTGTAGCAGAACAAAAGAGTTTTCACAATCCTCTTTACCTCCTGTCAGATTTTGCCATCTAGACATGACCATTGCAAAGAACAGCATATAAGGTTTCTGACCACTGTCAGCACAGAAGTTGTGTGTCTATGGGTCAGCCTAGAAATTGATGAAGCCATGGGAATTGTCAGCTCTGCACCTGACAATGATTTCCAGTTTCCTCTCACTGCCCTCAGAACTGCAGTTGCCAAGCAGAATCTGCATCTGAACGCTCAATTCATAAGATCTGTACTCAAGTCTTGTCCTTGCCATTGGCCACTGAATTTCCCTCACTCTTTAGTCTATTCACTTAGAGTGTAATAGAAATATCTGTTCTGCTTTCTAAAAAGACTTATTTCAAGCATCAGATGTAATAATACATGCAAAAGGCCATTAAATGTAAGTTGTGAAATGCAATGCAAACGTAAGGCAATAATATGACAGTAAAAATAAACATACTGAGCATTGTACTTGGAACTGCAAATTAATGTACCAAGACTTCCTACTTATGCTAAATAGGTTCAAACAAAAAAGCCACCACTATTTTTTTAAATGAGAAAGTATTATGATTTTAAACCTTTCGTCAATAACATTCCTAATGAAGGCATGCTTTATTATTTTTTTTAAATAGAATTCACAGGATAGGGTCTTTGGGAAGCTTCTTCACTAAAGTTCTAGTAAGAGTTTAATTAAATATTTTATTTTATTTTTTTTTAAAGAGAGAGTGATAGAGGAGAGAGAGAGAGAGAGAGAGAGAGAGAGAGAGAGAGAGAGAGAATTTTTAATATTTATTTTTTAGTTCTCGGCGGACACAACATCTTTGTTGGTATGTGGTGCTGAGGATCGAACCCGGGCCGCACGCATGCCAGGCGAGCGCGCTACCGCTTGAGCCACATCCCCAGCCCTAATTAAATATTTTATCAAGTCTAATGACAGATATTTATTTTCTAGCAAAACCTCAGATATGACTTAGCAAATGAAATCTAACTATCCAGAAAGAACATAAGAGATGACTACAAAGAGTTTAGTGTGGATCCGGCTGGGGTAGATAAGAGTTTTAAAAGCTTAACACATACTTTAGAAGCCTCTCAAGAAAAATCCTTGAGAAAATTTAAAACTGAAGCTAGTGATTGATGAATGTGATAGGATTCTAAGTATAGCAACAGTGATAAAGAACTGAAAAAATCAAATTGATTCCCCTGGAAGGTAGGAACATATTAAGAAATGTCAAGTTGGTAGGGGTTCCTAGAGGAAACAAGATGTATAATTTTTGAACAGTAGGTTATGACAGCTGTGGAAGTGGCAATTTTGACAGTGCATTTGTAGTGGTTGTGAGTCAGAACAGGTCAATTAGCTTTAACAAAATGTTTTTACCCCTTGGTACCTTAACCAGTGAATGTTTATATAACCATAGTTTCAAACATTAGGTGTGCTTAATTTTGTTTTAAAAAATTTAGCTGGAATTAATTACTTATAATTAATTCAAACAATGTTCAGGGGTTTGTTTGCTTACATTTATCAAAGTGAAGTAACGCCTTGCAGTTCAAAATAGTTAATGAAGAGACAAGAATTTTATAAAAACTAGATGTTTTTAAAGGGATAATATTAGTTTATATTACTATGAGAGAAACATGGAGCATTGTTAAAAATAGTATGATTTTTAAAAAAAATATTTTTAGTTGTAGATGGACACAATATCTTTATTTTATTTTATTTATTTTTATGTGGTGTTAAGGACAGAACCCAGTGCATCATCCAGGCAAGGCAAGTGCTCCACTACTGAGCTACTACTGCAGCCCCAGTAGTGTGATTTTTAATAGTTGTTATATGATTCTGGGACTGGAGCAGAAAAATATATAATAAGTCTGGGGAGTCTCTTGTTGATAGAAAATAAACACATTTTTTAAAGTGGGGTATATCAAAAAGGCATAGGAGCTAACATGAGAGAGTTGTAAGTTGTAAGAACTTATTATACTTAGCAAAATTAAATACATAAAATACATAAATAAATTTTAGATTATCTCCCATATTAAAAACAATATCTATAAATACATACTGACACAAATACATAAGTGAATGAATATATAAATGGGATGGAAGTGACAACTCTTCCTTACAGAATAATTGCAATATATAAAACAGAAGGAAGGAAATAAGAATCACCATTAAAACACTTTAGTCAAGATCTACTGATGGGTGCTAAAATTGGTGAGTAAAATTATAAATGCACAGAAGACATTTGCATAGACTCAAAGTATCCCCTCCACAACTGCATAATTACAGAGAGTCAAATAAACTTAGTGTTGAATCCTGTCACACATTACATTTGACTAAGCCATCAAGTTGGATGTATCAGTAATACCTATTGATACAATGTATTCCCTTATATGGTGCCCTGAGAAGGACACATTATTCCTCTGGTTTCCTTCTCAGTAATAAGTAAAATCAATCAAATCATGAGAAAGCATTAGATGGAGTCAAAGTGCAGGACAGACTATGAAATAACTATTACTATTCCAAAATTACAAGATCATAGCTGCGAGTGGTGGTACATGCCTATAATACCAGGAAGCTGAGGCAGGAGGATTGCAAATTTCAGGCCAGCTTCTCTAATTTAGCAAGATCTTGCCTTAAAATGAAAAAATAAAAAGGCCTGAGAATGTAGCTCAGTATAGTATACTACTTTCAATATTCAGAACTGAAAAAAAAAAAAAGTTACTTGGTCGTAAAAGACAAGGGAAGATTCAGAAACTCTCAGAGACTGAAGGAGTCTAAGGATATCTGGTAACTAAATGCAAAACAACGTCCTGCATTGAATCTTAGAATAAAATATACATGGGGCAGGGGAATCTTCAGAAATTTGAATGAGTTCTACACTTGAGTTGAAGTGTGGTAAGGCACTGTACAATCAGTGTTGTACAAGGTTAAGTATTATACAAGGTGATGTACAAGGTGTTGTACAAGCAGTGTTGTACAAGGTTAATTTCTTAGTTTTGATTAATGGCCTATGGTTATGTAAGTTGATAAAGGTAACCTGGGGAAGAATATTTGAACTCTCCCAATTATTTTTGCAGCACTTCTAAGTCTTAAATTATCTTAACACAGAAAGGTAAAAAGTAAGAGCTGTTATAATAAAATGTACAAATCTGATTGTAAATTAACAGCTGACATTTAAATAGCAATATGTGCCAGGCACTATTTTAAATGCTTTCCATATATTGTAAATATGTAATATTTACACATAACCTTTACAATGTTTTCTTGTAGTTGCTAAAGCATCACCATTTTGTAGAAGGGGAAAAACTGAGGCAAAGAGTGGATAGATTTTTTTCCAAGATCACAATATTTGTTAGATCTGAGACAATAATATGGGATTTTAGCTCTAGAATGAGTATTCCTAACCACTGTTTAAAGGTCTCCAGAATAACAGCTTTACCAACAAGGAAAGTAGTTACAACAATGATATACCTTTGCATTAAATACCTTAAGAATTTATTTGGGAGTGTGAAGCATATCTTTTGGGATATCCTGAGTGTTCACAAATGTATGTCTTTTCAGAATGTGTTAGATTTTTTAAAAATAATTCTGGATCAAGTGAGTGAGAGTTTAGAATAAAAGATAAGGTGAGGTTACATAGAAAGGATTCTGTCTTCTGCATCATTATTTGCTCTATTTTAATGTTTTAAAAAGACTTTAATCATAACACTTTTTAAAAATACATGACATGTACTATCATTGTGCAACAGGCTTTTTCATGAAACATTCCATGATGAATATCTTTCCATTACTATAAATACTCATCTGGATCATTTTATTATGAATAACATGTAATTCTATGAATAAATTAGACCAAATAAAAAGGTTTCTGTGTTTGGACAAACTGGGTTTTTTTCTTAGAAACTGCTATTATGAAGATCTTCATATATGCATTTTTGTGTTATTTTCCATTTATACCTTCATGCATCTTTTCATCCTTTATTCATTCACATATATGAATATCTGTGAATCTATATGTATGTATGAATCTATATGTATATTTATGCAATATACTGTGTGCCATATACTGCTCTAAGAGCTTGGAATCTAGCACAGAACAAAAGAGTCAGCCCTTGCCCTCAAGAGTCTCATTTTCCTCCTTAGGATAAATTCCTGGAAATGGAATTGCGAAGTCATTAGTTACATGGATGGTTGCAACTTTTAACTCATCATATTGTTACTCACATAAATTGTGGCAATGGTCAGTCCCATCAGAAATGCTTTAGAGAAGGCTGGTGTTGTAGCTCAGTGTAGATCACTCACTTGTCATGTGTGAGGCACTGGGTTTGATCCTCAGCACTACATAAAACTAAATAAATAAAATAAAGATTTTGTGTCCATCTACAACTAAAAAAAATTTTTTTTAAAAATGCTTTAGAGAGCCGAGGAGAACTATTCTTCAAAGTTCTTTCTCTCTTTTCTTCAGTCTAAACAATTGTTGTCCATTTACCAAAGTTCATTGAGTCTTCTGCTGTCTACTTTCTGCTGTTTACTTTACCCACTGAAATATTATTTCAGATATTAAATATTTCAGTTCTAAAAACTTCATTTTTACCACAGTTTCTTTTTTCTCAAATACAAAACTCTGAAGACATATAATATCATTGCATTAACACCAGGCATACTGTCCCTTTACATTCTTGAGCATAGTTGTAACAGGTTTGGAAGATGTTTGTCTGACAACTTCAGCATCTGGGTCACTTTCAAACCATTTTTTTTTCGTATTCAATATTGACCTTGTTTTCCTATTTTTAAAAATATAGTTCTGATTATATCCTAGACATCATAAATAATACATTGTAGAGACTGTAGATTCTGTTATATTCTACAAACCTATGTGCTGTCCTCTAGAATTTACCTGTTTGGGGCAATTATCTAGTGTCTTCAGAGTTTTGTATTTTCCAGAATTTATAGTTGTCATCTGTGGGGCAGTTGCTTAAAAAGGAGCCACTTGGCAATGATAAGAAGCATAATTTTATTTAAATTGATTTTCTTTTTGGAGCTGGCTATTGAACCCAGTGTCTCCTATGTGCCAGGCAAGCACTCCACCACTGAGCTTTCATTCCTCAGGAAAATAGATCAACATTTTTAAAAATAACAAATTTAGATAAAGAACTAACAAACCAAATCACAAATGTTTTTAATCAGATGAAGTACAACTAAAGCAACATTTAGCTCTTTGTAAATTGTATGATTGACTATACAATAGAGAATATATAAGAGGCAAATGTAGATATTTTCTAACAATTTTATCAATATTGTCATTTTTATCTATTTATTTGTAATTGATAAATTGTATTTATGATATACAACCTATTTTAAAATATGTATGCATTGTGTCATTACTACTTTCTGATTTAAATGCCTCTACTATATATATTATTGAATAGTAATTGTTATTATTGATATTCAAGATCATAGTATTTTCAAAATCTTTCATTAGCTTTGGTTAAAGGAAAAAACTTTTTAAATTATATGATATTTAAAGATAAAAACTCTATCAGCAATAATAATGGAGACCAAACACATTGGCACTTCCACATAAAAAAAAGTTTCAGTGTTTTTACTCTTTTTTTGAATAGTAGTGTCCAATTCTAATGAATTATCCTCCTCTTTGAATATATATTTTACCCTTTGCATTTAGAATAGACAAAACTAAAGATTTCTTTCTGACATTTCTTTTTTAAAAAAAATTAAATCAAAGGAATCATGAGCAACTAAATCATCTTAGGTGTTTCTTGCCCTTTAGAATGTTAATCCCAAACTTTGGTTTACAATGCTTTACTAAGTTATATTGTCTTTGGAAGGAGTATTTTGCCTTATAAATGACATGAATTCTCTTGGAAAGATAAAACTATGAATAGATGTTTAATTTTCTTTTTAAGTAAGGCAGAAAAGTCAGATGGAAGGGATCAACTGCAATTTCCAACTTTATTTCCAAGAGCCTAATTTCCATTTTGGGACATGCTCAAACATCCTGCCTTAGTCTTAAAGTTTTATCTTTATGTGCGTCCTACATCTGTTCATAGCAATTTTTAAGAAAAAAAAATAAATATAACATTTTCTGCAGTATCCACTAACGCACTGTTGTCAGTGATTGATGGGAAATTCTGTTTCAGGTTACTTAATAAGGATCTACATATGTAGAGAGGGGTTGAAAATTTACACCCACGTATATGGTATAGAAGGAAAGTAAAAGGAAGTTTTTTTACTTAGGACCCTAAGCTCTATGTCTATATATTTATTTATTTTTTTTATCTCAGATGGGTTAAAATTAGAGGAGTATCTATAATCTACCAACATCTTCATCCATTTGTACTGCAATAACAAATTCCACAGATTTGGCAATTTTTGAACAATAGAAATTTTTTTCTTTCAATTCTGGAAGCCAGTAAGTCCAATCAAAATTTCAGCTTTTGGTGAGGGCTGCGCCTGCCTTGCATGTTGGTACCTTGTTGCTGCATCCTCTGGAGGGAACAAAGCTGTGTCCCCATTGGCAGGGGACAGAAAAAGGGACCTGCCCTTTCCAGGCATTTTATGAGGTACTTAACACATCCATAGTCTCCACTCCCATAAATTAATCACCTTCTAAAGTCCCCACCTTTTAATACCATCACTTTGGCAGTGACATTTTAACATAGGAGGACACTCAGCTCTGGAGGACCTTCTCTAAGGAGAAGTCTATCTCTGTTCTGTCCTTTAAATAAAACTCTCTTTCTACGCTAACCAAACAAACAAAAAAAACCCTACCCAAACAAAAAAAAAAAGACATGAATTTTGGAGGACACATCCAGACAACAGCAGACAATATGTTAAGAGTTAGCTAAAACGTCATTATCTCCAAGGATCCTGAGGCTCTTTCCTGAGGAATCAGCAAATATTATTTTATTCTGTGAAATTATGTTGTACACTTTGCCCCATCCTTCATTTTATCATTTGATGTATTTTATGGTGATACTATATATCTGCCTAGCTCATTTGACCACCTCATATAAATTAAACACAGAATACCTGTGCTAGATAGAGCAGATATTGAAACATGAAAAGAATTGCCTCAAGTCATTTACTGTCACTGCCACATTGGAATAGTAAAAGAAGCAAAAGACTCTAAGATATTGTATATAACTAAAATACTTTGAATAGTAACTACCATTAAATTATGCTAGAAATAGATCTTGCTACATATACAAATACTATATATTAATACATTATATAATAAATAAAAATTATAAATCATTAATGGAAAGAAAATTATTCAATAAGTGCCTAGGTCATGAGTATCTAAAGGAAATAAAATTTCTGATGTTGTAATTATCAACTCACTAAATATTTAGACACTTGAATATTTTTAAACTACCAAACATCAAAACAAGAAACAGAAAACATAAGGAAAACATAAATTACAGGGAAGACGAAATTTTAAAACTTGACATCATTTTAAGCAATGAAAATTTATACAAATCTTTATTACCTAAAGCATTCATAAATACTGTAACTATGTTTAAAAACCCTTAGGAGATAAATGGACAAAGACATGAAGTGACTATTATGAAAAATACTATGAATAGTAAATAAATCTATAAAAAGTATTTAACCCCTCTTTAATTTAAAGAAATGTAAATTAAAATGACATTGAAGATGTATTTCCAATCTGGAATTTATACTGTTTAAAGGATAACAACTATTATGCTATGAGTTGCATTTTGAATGGTAAAAACATTTAGAAAGTTATTAGAAATATATATTTCTTATATATATATATATATATAAGAAAGCATGGTAACATTATTTTGGGCCAATATTTCCTTTACAAAGAAAGCTATTAATAGGAGAATCAAAATATGTAGAAAATTACATTATAGAGCTGTTCATTTAGATTGTTATTTAAAACACATATTTTACATCGCCAAGAGGCTTATAGTTCAAGAAATACTGAGATAATTTATGGTACAGTCATAGAGACTATTATCCAGCCACTATAAATAATGGTCACTAGGACCATGTAAGATCATATTTCCTGTATATGGTTAAATGAAAATCATGTAATGGGTATGTACAGTGGAAGCCAATATGACCACAGTTACACAAAAGTAAAAACTTCAAAATTACTATATGATTTGCATTATAAAGGAGAGACTGGGAATAATTTTCTTGTTTTCCCCATCATCAGATTACTATCATAAGATCATTACTTTTTAAGTTTAAAAAATAGTTAAGGTATATAAGATAAAAATGATTGAAGTTTTCCTCTTTAGACAGAAATAATCTAATGTGCACTCTACATTTTAAATCAACGGTTTCACTAATGTTGCTAGTTATTATTTTTCTCTTCTTATGAAGACAAAGCATATGCAACAAGAGCCAAGTGTAAACTTCTCTCTGATTCTTTGGATTTCTATAGTTCATAATTGATAAAGTGATTGATGGGAAATTCTGATTCAGGTTACTTAATAAGGATCTACATATGTAGAGAGCGGTTGAAAATTTATACCCACATATATAGTATAGAAGGAAAGTAAAAGGAAGTTTTTTACATATGAGCATTTCCATTGTATGTAAACGAAAATGTCTTAAGAGCAAAAATAATTCAAATAATGCAACTTATCAATAAAATAAAAAATACGGATGAGTGGAAAAATCAAAATAATTGACAGATACTTAAGTTTTATAAATATTGCCCTGTTATTTCAACTCAGGCATTCCTGGGGAAAAGGTAGCCTGATGATCCATAGGAGATATAATACGTGCTTGACCAGAGACCATAGAAGCTAATAGAAATAACCATGGACTAACCTTTTGTCTTTACAATCACTCCATATTTTGACTCCTCTAGTACAATGAAACAGAGTAGATGTAAGAGTTGGAGGAAAAATAGATGGCTCTCATCTGATTAGATTTCACAATTTGTCAAGGGCAGAATATCTCTGCACTTCTATGTCATGTCTTGAAATATTCAGCTTTCATAACATAAGTCAAAATGTGAACAGTCAATGTTCATCATTGTCATTAACTGTTTTAAGGAATAGCTTATTCACCTCATCTGAGACAAAAATGCATTTCTCATTTGACCTCTGTAATCCTTAAATGTTGTTTTTTAAAATCTCATAGACACCATTAAAGAATGAAGATATTGATCTTTTACATTCTCAGAAACTGACCACTTGTTTACAATAAAAAGGCTTTTTAAAAATTTTTTTCACTGATTTTAATTCCATATTTCAATTTTAGATAAACCTTATCATAAAACAGCTTTAAATACATTCAACTGAGGTCCCATTTTACTTTGCTGGGATTTTTTTGTTTATTTTTAAAATTCTTTTAAAATTTTAATTTGTTATATATACAAAAGAATTCATTTAAATTCATATGTCACACATATAGAGCACAATTTTTAATATCTCTGGTTGTACACAAAGTAGAGTCACATCCTTTGTGTCTTCATACATGTACTTAGGGTAATGATGACCATTGCATATTGGGAGTGATTCTAGCTCTGTTTCTTGGAACATAATGGTTCTGGAAACCCAAATAGTTCAGAATTCAGAATGCATACTTCCTTTCTTATTTTTTTTCCTTGACTTCATTTACCATAGTAGCTAACAATTGATGGTGAAGACAAAGTCCAGTTGAAATATAAACTTACCATTTTTTAGTGGTCATAAAATACCAAGACTGTTTTATACAGTTTGTCTAAATAGAACTGTTTTCAATTTTAGAATTGGAAGTGGTCTTGGAAAATGTTATCTGAATCCCACTCTCTAACCCACTAAAATTTTAAAAATGTTTTTAGTGATTTGATGAATGGCCACAACTAATTAGAGGCACATTGTTCTAAGAAAAACCTCAAGTCTAGTCTCTTGACTCATGTTCCTGTCTTTATCCAGTATATTATGCTGCTATTTAGGATACTTTTAATTCTAATTTTCCATGGTTGATTTTAAAATGCAATCATTTTTAAATAAACTAATTTGAAACATATTTGTTTTCTAAAAATAAACAGCTCTGAATGAGTCTTTCCAAAGCTTTATCATGTTTTTAAAAATTGTTATTTTGGATTTATCAATTTGTATTTATAAAATTTCCACTCCGAATATTTGACAACAAAAATAACATAAAAGGAAACAATTCTACCACTACCATCTTAATCAAAATGAGTCCTTTTCAAGGAAATGATTTATGCACTGTAGTTAGAGATTTCTAAATGACTTTTAACTGATCTTCTAATTGCGTTTCATCCCTTAAAAATATTTATTACCAACAGGAAAAGCTTATTGCAAATGACAGTAGAACATGTTGGTGTATGAGATTCACACACGTTAGGGAAGCAGTAAAATCTTTGTGAATCACAATAATCTCTTTATCCTATTCCCAGGACTCTCAATTATAGGCCTATCTGAACTTTTCAGTCAATAGATAATTTATTTAATAATAAATAACTTAAAGCACAATAAGATTTTGAAGTGCTTCTAAAACATATTAAACTGAGTAGCAGTGAACATCTTTTTATGTTGTGCTCATTTTAATATATGCTAATCTTTTGAATACATAATGTTCTAGATTATATTAGGGCATTTTATTTATATAAATATTTGAATACCTAGAAATTTTTTCTAAAATGATAGATCAGGGAAAGCTTATTGTGAGGCATGTTTTCTTCCCCTTACATTTATGTATCTACATGATTTTTTTTCAACTGCTGAAGAAAGCATTAAGAATTTAGTAGAATTTCAGCCTCACAACATCCCAATTAAAATCAAGGTTCAGAGGTCCTCATTTTGTTAACTTCTTTGTAATCTGAATATGACCTATTGGCAGCACACTACTTACATAATATGCACAAAGATAGAGTTATCTTGATTTAGTTGTTAATTAACTGCTTTGGTTGGAAACTTTCTGTTATTAGGGTAGAAAGCTACATTTCAAACCAGCTCTACAAGTTTTTTTGTTTGTATTCACTATTTGCATGCAGAATGATTTTGAAATGAAAATTGAAGGCTTCTAATTTTGTGCAGAATGACAGCTATGTATTTCCATAAATGTATGAGCATTTTGACATGAAACTGTTATTTCTCATCTGAAGTCATAATTGTTCAGTGTGAAAGTAGGCCATGGGAATGAATAATAATAATAATTTTCCTTTTTGAGATCATGGCAATAATAAGCATAATTTTCAGAGCTGCATATAAGCAAAAGAAGCTTTGCTTGTAGGCAGTATGACAAGATGGTTATTGGGCGGGGGAGACTGGAGGGGGAGGCAAACTGCTCATCTTTGCAGCCATCTTGCTCCTCTGGCCTTTCTGCATAACTGTAGCCTCTAGCCAGGTACCTTTATAGGGACTGTGACAAAGAGAGCAAAATGGAGGTCAGTGTAGAAATTCCAAGGGGTTCATACCTTTTATTATAAAGCTCAGTAGCATGACCATTTAGTTGTGACATGTCGTTTTTATAGCAATCTGTTTTCTTTTAGAAGAATCCATTTCTCTGGGTTGTCAAGAAGTAAAAAAGGCTTTTTTTTTTTCTTTTTGGTTGTTTTTTTTTAAATGATGTTTTAAAATCCCATCCAATTTATGTTAAAGAAGGCACCTATGATGGTTGAGACTGAAAGAAAGTGATACATGAAAAGAAATAAAAGAACACAGCAAACATAAGGTCTGGCAACGACCGTGATAGTTGTTTGGCTGCCAACAACAGTAATAAGGACTACTTGTACTGGTTGAGAAGCTGTTTAATTCAGATGCATTCAATAAAATACGCATCCTTCAAAAGAGATATGGTGCATAAATTTATACTTTAAAAAGCACCACCACCAACTCCAATTCTGAATGACTCAGATAAAAAGAAAACATTGAAATTGTTCAAGCTTATAGATGTAGGAAAGAAAGTTTAAAAAAAAAAAAAGTAGAAATCAGTAGAAATTTCACCAAGAATAAAGAGCTGTACTGTTTGTATAAGTGTGTGTGTGTACGTATGGGTGTGTTTAATTAGGCAAAATTACATGAGTGGGTTTAGGCTTTGCAGCACTTTCTGGTGACCCAGTAATCATTTTAAGATATACCACTTAGCTGGAAAGAGTCTAGAAGTAAGAACCTAAAGTCAAATACAATTCCCTTTAAAATTCTAAATGCCTTGACCTGGACTTTAAGAGGAAGTTCCCTTATAAAAATGAAAGTATTGCTATTTACATAGAGGACTTTCATGTATTTAGACCATAATACGATTCTCATTCCTGAAACCGAGCCCCTTAGTTGCTTTTCAGTTTATGATGAGAGGTTTGTTTAGAACCACCCCCACACAATCCTCTAGTCCCTAGATGACCAACAGCATGCGTTTGTGAAAAGCCTGCTCAGATGGGAGACACAGTCTGTGCCTTTGATACAGAGATTCTCCTCAATGCAAAACCTAACTGGCCTTTATGGATATTGCATTAGCATCATGCACAAAATGTTCAACTGCCTCACTCTTGAACCCTTTTTGCTGACCCCAACCGAACGCTTTCTGGAGATATAAATGTGTGAAATGCGGTCATTTATATAAACCAGGAGAAATACAAGAAGATAGCATTGGAAGAAAATTGTTATTGCACTCTGATCTTGAAGGAAAATTGATTTATTATTATGAAATAACAAAGTACTCTTAAGGCTAAAACCTTTTTTGCCCTACTTCAACCTGATGAAAAGGTTTACTTCCAAGTTATAAACCCGTCCAAAGTGTGGCCTCTAATGGAAAATCTGAGCTCCTTCACACGTGGCAGTAGGAGCCACTGCTCTAATAAAAGACTTCATTAAAATATGGCTGGAATCTGTGTGCTATGGCAATTTTCAGCTACAAATTGAAAAAGAATTGGTTGCACCTGTAATGAGAGTTCAATTAAGTGATCTTGGGAGAAAGCTAGAAGGAAATTAAATATTGAATCCTTCACCATCGAGTGTTTATGTTAGAGGAAATAATGTATGGACTAGAAAAGAGAACAATGGAGATCAAGGAATGTGACCTTCCAGTGTTTATGCTTTGCCGAAAAGTAGCCCTCATCCAACCAAGACATTTCTCCACCCACACTTGGTTCTGGGAAGAAACAGGATAATACAAGACCAATACGTGTGTGTTCCATATGACATAAAGAGGTTGGAAAGGTTAACAGGTAATGTCAGCAAAGCACCATGAACTCTAGACACAACAGTGACATTAGGAGCTGCTCATTTTTAAAACTATTCATCACATGCAATTGTCCATATAATCGAAAACAGCAAATACACAGCTAGGAGCACTGTTGGCTGATAGCAATATCTCTTTAGAGTCTATTTAGTTTAATATGGTGCTTTGTTGAAGTTTTAAGCTTTCTTCATAATCAATTATTTTTTGATATTTAAACTGCAAAGAATTTATCAAATCCCTTCAGAGTATGCATCACAGTGCAATATTAAAATAGTTCCTCTTTTTCATATGTGTTATGACCTTTGCCCAGGACACTTCTCTCCTCCATATGCCTCATTTGACCTTTATCTTTTTCTTTACTATCCCCCAACTTATTTTTCTTTAGCCTAGACATCTGCAAACCTTGAACGGTGCAATTGATTTACTCCTGGCCAATGTCCAGGGCCATGTGCCAACCTGTCTAGCACAACCCCAAAACTAAACAGGACAGTTAGATATGAGTGGCCACACTGAGGGATCCAGCTTGGGAATCTTCTCAAATCCAACATATTCAAATTTAGAAGGTTGGGACTTTCTCACATTCTGTGCTCAAATGAAATCTAATTATACCATCCCTAAATAAACCCTCCAGCTCTGTCCTAATCAAGTCACAATAATGCCCATCATGCAGAAAAGACAAAATTGCTTCTAGCACACTGCCTCACACCTTGCAGTGAGTAATAAATACTTGATGAATGAATATCCAAGAAAGTGCACTAAATGGCAGAATGCACATCTACAGCCAAGGTCAGAGCAATTATGGTTCTGGAAGTCAGAGTCACAGGAAAGTAGCTATCATCTGAAGCCCTCTTCTGTTTAAGCACATAAATGAAATGGTTTTATTTGTCATGGAAGCTCCATCTTCAGAGAAATCATCCATCTTTATCAGTATTTACTTCTTTTAAATATGTTTTCTGTCATCACATATTTAAATGCAAGTTTTGTCAATCCCTTACTTTAAGTTCCTTTTTTATCTCATTGGAGCCTGTGAATATACATTGCTTACATGTCTCTATGTCATTTTCTCCGATAAATTTTGCCTTTCTGTTTTCATTGCTTATTAGAAATGAAATTATGCAATTTCTTATTAGATATGCTATCCTTTCTAAATGGATTAGAAGGAACAAAACCTAATTAAGATTTTCCCATGTATGTTTCATATACATCGTTTTTCTTTTTAGAATTGCACTGTTAGGTAGACATCAGTAGTTCCAGTTGACAGATGAGTAAACTGAGTCTGAAACAATATATAACAAATATAACAATGTATAACTTCCTATAGGCAAAAAGTGTGAGAGCTCCATATGCAGAACCAGGAGAAGACAAAGCAAACAGGCAGAGACAGTTAAGAAAAAAGAATAACAGATTCAATTTCTGGATGCTGGTGGGGCTCCTGCCCAGCTGTGTATCCCATCATGCTTCAGAAGCCACAGAGCAAAGAAAGGTGAGAAAATAGAGGAAGCCAACTATGGCAGGTGGAGGGGACAAGTAAGGTGTTACCAGAGAGTGCCCAAGAGGTGTTACCAGAACCCACGATTAGGTTTTAAGCTGACTCAGAAGATGTATTGTCTTTGGCAGCATTACAGTAGGTGGCGATATTGTACTACCTTGGATATTTGGGGAAGCATCTTTTTTTTTTTTTTTTTCCTTTTGTTAATCCCTGAAATTAATCTGCAGTACAGTTATGCATCTACTGGCCTGTCTTCTTGTATACTTGCTAGTTACATTAACTTTTGACCCAGTGTAAGAATCAGACAAGAAACAGGTGTTTCTTATCTATATTATACAGAGAAACCAGGCTCAAAAAAACCAGGAGCCCTTTGGCTCTGTACTTAGATAACTCAGAGATAAGCTCTTCAAACCCAAATGTCACAATTGAATGTATTCCCAACCTTTGATTATTCATCTCCCTTCCTCTCTCTCTCTCTCTCTCTCTCTCTCTCTCTCTCTCTCTTTCCACCAGAGGTGTCTCACCCACCTACTCAACCCAAGCCAGAAACCTGGGTGTGAGCCTCTGAGAGGTGATGCTATAGTGGTTAGGTGTACAGCTTCTGAGGTAAGAGGGTCCTGGGATCAATTGGCAGGGTCTGTATTGCAGCTCCCTCATGAACAGTGTGACTTCAAGTTACTTTTCTAAGTTTCAGTTGTAGTTTTTTTTCATTAATAAAATGAAAATAACAATCAACCTTTTGTCATGATATCATTGTTCCGGTCACCTGATAAAATCCAAGTGAAGTAGTTAACACAGCAGGGCACTTGTATTATGACCTAGCAAAAATTAATTATGGGGATGACCATGATGGTTAATGATGATCCTTGACTTTTTCCTCAACCATCCTTCACCTAAAAGGTCATCCAATTCAGCACCTTCTAACTAAATACTTTCATATCTTCACCTAATGCCTAACATTTTGCCTTAGGCCCTAATTAATTTTTGCATAATTATTATTGTATGGGCTCCTGACCTATTTCTTTATTTTCTTCTTAACCCACCTCCATCTGTCCTTCATGCTGCCCCAGAAGAATAAATACAATTTTGTTTTCTTCTGCTTAAAATTCTGCTGGAACTGGCCTATTATTTATAAATCCCAAACTCCTTTTTAAGTCATGGAAAGTCTTACGTGATATAAACCCTGAATATTGTATAACAATATCTTTGGCCTCCTGCCATTTACATCTCTTATTCCCATTCATCTAGGATGTGAATGAGAAGAAGCCAAAATCTTTTCACCTCTGCATACTTTATTTGTGCTGTTACTTCTGCCTGAAACATCTTAACTGTCCAACTTTTAATTTCCTTTTCACCAATTCTAATAACAGGAAACACCTCCACCTCCTTTCTCCTCACATCACTTAGGGTATGCTGCTTGCTTCCTGTTTGATGCTATCCTAGAATTTCTACCAACTTCTTCATAGCATTTGTCACAATATGTTGCAATGGAGTTATTATCATTACATAGCTAGCTTAGTCCTACTAGATGTCAACATCTAGCATACTACCAAGCAGAAACCCAAGTGGATGCCTTGGTGGAACCAATGGGGCACAGAAACTTTTCAAGATACAAGAGGAAAGCACTTGTGCTAATTGCTAAGCATAATTCACCTCCAGACATAATTTTATAGGACCCAGAGAGGTTCCATTGGTACTTGGCAACATTTCCAATCATCTAGGTAAAGTCATTCACTCTCATGTAAGATTATATAAATTGATTAATAGGATTCTTTGATATTTACTAAAAATACAATTCTCATGGATATTTCAGATCACATAATGTATGAGTTTTCTATTGTTCCACATTAATTACCACAAATTTGGCAACTAAAAATGACACATATGTGTAATCTTAGACTTAAATAATTACAGAATCTGACACAGGTATCTCTGGGGTAATAGCATTCCATATTTCAGGCTCTAGATGACAGACAAATCTATCTCCTTGTTTGGGGGGAGTTTTTAGTCAAATTCCGTTTCTTGCAGTAGTAGGATATAGGGCTGTTCCCAGCTTCTAGAAGCTTCCCACATTCACTTTGAATTGCTTCCTCTTTCCTCTCACATGTCTCTGAACATAGCCTTTTAAGGACTCCTGTGATTATATTGGACTCTTCCAGAGATCACATCTGCAAGGTAGCATATTCACATATTTTTGTGGATAGGATGTGGTCGTTTTTAGGAAGAATTATTCTACCTACCATATGTAGAACCAAAGCATTACTGTCTGGCTGGTGCTTTTGGGAGCTGGGAGGCCCCTGATATATGGAATGAAAGTATCTCTGTTTCTGTAAACTAGATATCTTCTTTCAGATTGATTCTTCTAAGCATGCTGTTCTGCAGTTTCTGAAAAAAACTAGAAATAGACTTGCATCTTTAGCAAGAGGTCTTGGGGTTGCTTGGGTGAGTTAATTCCCTGGGAAGTTATTTCACTTCCATAGTAATTCAGGACATTATTTGACATCTATTAGTTTGATCTTACATAATATAAAAATCTGGGAAAAAGTCACTATATTTCCTATCAGTCTATATTCCATAACATTACCTCTGCTTTTTCATTTTTCCTTCTATTCCAACATCTGTTGCTGTTTTTATTCACATTTGCAAGTCCTCCTATAAAGCGCCACCCATCCCTGAAATCTCCAGCTCCTTCAATATCACCTTCTTAATTAGCTTCACTCTTTCTCCTTTTTCCAGACACTCATCTTCCTCAGCTGAACACCTTCACTCTCAAGGTGACTTTCACTCACATTTAAACTCCCTTCCTTGCCACATTCCCTGTTCCTCTTCCTTGAACTTTGCTGCTAACTATCCATCCAAGACTGCCTTGGTTCCCAAAGCTACTACTAAATCTACCCCATTACCACTTCACCATAAATTACTCTTATTTCTTACCGAGTATATTTTCAGTGTTTCTAAAGATCTTCATCATCAGAACCAGTGTTCTTTGATCCATAATTATGTATCTTAATTCTCTTCTGCATTTAGCTACTTCCTTCTTGAAACCCCCTGGTCTTTACTTCTCTGGTTTCCACAGGCATTTCCACTCCTTAGTGTCTCTGTGACTCTTCTGCCTCAGAGGACCATTTCCTGAGCTTCAGGTTTACTTCTTTCCTTTTAGAGCACTCTAGGTAAAGATGATCACCTAAATAACACTTCGATGCTTGGGTGATGAAATCATAAAGCACCTATACTTTCTAAATAATTATCACATTCAAGTGAAGTATTGAAATTTGGTATCTTCCCTTGAAGGATACTTGGCCATATTGCCACTACACTTTTCAGCTCCTGCAAATCTTCTATTAAACAAACATCCTGGCCTGATGCCCTCCACAGCTTTCTTGAACCCGAAATTCGGATCTAAATAGGACCACTGAAGGGTGATGAGTGTCAAACTTCTAAGTGTACTCTCAGTCAGGTATGGCTTAACCTCATATAAGCAATTTACTTGTAGAGTTTACATCTCTAATCCAGTGACAATTTACATGTTGATTTCATTATATCCAGGATAGGTAAAGTAATATACTGATACTTTCATTTGAAGGCAGAACAAGTAAAGCATTATTTCTGTAACTACTGAAGGCAAAATAAACAATAAATACAATAGGAAAGTTCTGTTCACTGAACTGGGTAAGCTTTAGGGACATAGTTCTACAAGTGAGCCCATAGATTTCTTTTCTCCTTGCCATGAACATCTACCACTCATGTTACTAATCGATACTAATAGAATAGCATGGTGTTCTTGCCCCCTTTGGACTACATGAATCATTGCAATCAATCCGATTTGCATTCATAAAGGCCACGGTGTACTGTAAAAGTTAATATTGGAAAAAATAAAAAGAGAATTCTAAAGCCACATATAAAAGAAATGCATTTCACAATTGTACTTGAATTGCCATGATTTGATAGAAAAACATCTAATAGAAGGTAATGCCTTAAAAATGAGCTTTCACCAACATTTATAAATGATCATTGCCTTCTAGATGTCCCCGCTCTACATGTAACAATACTAAATTTTGCTAGTGTCAAGATCTTTATTTTTTATGTTCTCTTAAAGACGTATTTTTAATTCAATGTTTTTCAATACTTTTATCATTTAGAAAATTTTATTTTATTGTAGGAATATACAATACTGAAGAAAGTATACATAGAAAGGAGTTTTATTTTATTTTATTTTTTTGCAGTTTCTCTATTAGATATCAAAAGAAAAATCACTACTGCTTCTCTCTATAGTACCAGTCAGAGAGACGCTGAAGCCAGCACATGCCAGCTTAAAAGAACCAAAAGTTGGTTTCTCTTCCCATTTTGCATTCTGATGTCACACTGGTAGCTAGAAATGGGCCATGGTGATATTATTCACACCACGGAAACCAGCATATGCTGCAAATTACAACTTTTCTCCCCAGAGCTTGGTATAAGCATTTTATGACATATTAGTATAGATACACCTTCCATAACAATATAGTTAGCTGTGAGCTCTGAAGAAACAGACTTTTTGTTTTTGTTATTGTGTGTGTTTGTGTGTGTGTGTGCGTGTGCATGTGCACACACATGCGCATGCTTGCTTTATAGTTAACTAGGGACTTATTCATTTCTGTAGTAAAACTGTCACTATGAACTGTGAATTCCTTTTTAGTAGTGGGGTTGCGTACTACTTTGACAAGGCAGTAATCACAAACAGTCACTGTAATAAAATGGACTGTCAGCCACAGAATCAACACATTCTCAAAGAGAACTCATAAACTATATCAAATTAAAGTTGTCCCGATGACTTTAAACAAACTAAACTTTAAGGCAAAAATGGAATTGTCCTATGGGCCATTTAGATAGTTTTAAGGAGACATTAAAAACAATAGTAGCAATAAAAATCAAGTTTGATTCAGTTTGGTTATAGGAACAATAAATTTTTTGGAAAATGTTGTATTAAAGTAATCCAGCTTAGAGAACAGTAAACTCATACATCTTTGAATCTTTTATCAAAATAGCATAGGAAAAAAGGTGGGTTTGATTCCTCCTACTTTTCTTCCTGTGCTCCATTCTCACCTCCATCAAATTGTGTCTTCTATTGGCTTAGAAGAAACAGAAAACTTTGGGGCTTAGAGGTATATATGTTTGATGAGCTAAAGAAAATTCTCAGGTAAAAGAAATATTGCTGAACTTGATATAAAAATCAGAGTGTTGTCTTGATGATTTTTACAATTCAAATTAACACATTGAAAGTTTTTTCAGACTAATTGTTAAAATCTATTTCAGAGTGACTCTCATTAATAGACTAAATTTAATGTTCTTAAGGAGCACTTTGAATAAGTCTAAGGTGTGTTTTTAGTAAAACTTTCAGTTAGGATTGTAGGTAAACCTTGGCCACTCCCTCACCCCCCAGCATCTAGATAAACTAGACTAGCTAGCTAAACCAGACCTTGAAAAACTATTGCCAATAGAACAAATCTGACCTACCACCTGACTTATATACTTCCTCTGTTAGTAATGATTTTTATATTTTAAATGGTTGAGAAAAATCAAAAGAACCATATCTTGCTTGTGATGTGTGAAATTATAAAAAACTCAGATTTCAATAAAGTTTTATTGGAACACATTCTCATCTCTTCCTTCATATGTCATCCATAGCTGCTTTCAGGCCACAATGGCAGACTTGAATAATTGCAACAGATATTATATAGCCTGCAAAGTCTAAAATATTTATTGTCTGTTTCTTTATAGAAAAAAAAGTTTGCTGACTCATTGACTAAGCAGCACTGCTTTTCTTTTATTTGATATTCTCATTGCATTCCTTTGACTTGATTCAAATTCAAGATCAACTATTTTCTTAAGGATATCAAAGAGCTGCACATGTTAATTAGGAGACATGTAAACAAGGAAAGAAATAGGGCATATGCAATCAGCTGAGTTCCTAACAGATTATGTGTTCAGATTTTCCAGTTTCCTCTCAATTGGCCCCAGCCAAAGGCTCCTGAGCAGCTGGTGAATCTTCTGCTCCTCATGTTCTTTTCTCACCAGAACACAAAGGACAAAAGGGTCAAGCTTTGGAACTGTTAAAAAGAGGTTAACAAAGATAATGCTCAGGACAGAGACTTCATAATTACATCTTATTCTGTTTTTGAGTGCTAACATTAATTTGTCAAATGCATACTTCTAAAATGTGAACTCTGAATGTTTTGGCATTACTTCATTTTCCAAAACCAAGAGCTTCAGACAAATGGAATTATCTGGACCTCCGAGGGGCCTGACCATAGCTCTGAATGCATACGCTATAACAAAGATATGAATATGATCTCATGCCATTTGCCCTGCTTAGGTACAAATGCAGGTAATTAAACTGAGAGAAAGAAAATAATTATCTCTAGATTCAGGGTGCGCAAACAGAAAAACATGGATTTGGAGAAACTTATGGATTTTCCTCATAAATCCATTTTTTATTACTTTTCTTATGTTACTAAATGTGGTTTAAAATAATTCTATATTCATTTCCATCCTGTTTAGGTTTTCATAAATATGAGGGTAGAGAGAAAAGGAATCTAACATCCAAATTTTAAAAGATAAGACTTACTTAGAATAATCTATCTAAATCCCAAGCTACCTTGAGGTCTTCAGAGTTTCAGAGGAAGATAAACAAGTCCAGGGAGATAGCTATTGATACTGGAATAGGGCAACATTCATTTTCACCAATAGAATAATCCTAGTTTATAAGTAAAATAAAAATCAGTAAACTAAAGGAAAGAATTAGACTCACTTATCAATTGTTTAGCATTTTAACCTGATAGGAGCCTTGGTGAATGATATGTGATATCTTTCCAATATTACAGCAGTGTTAAGTTTTGGATGTGAGGTGTCCCCCCAAAAGTTCACATGTGAGATAGTGCAAGAAGGTTCAGAGGAGAGATGATTGGGGTGTAAGAGTCCCCTGATAATAGGAATTAACTAACTGAGTAGTATCTGAAGTAGTAGGGTATGGCTGGAGGAGGTGGTAATTGGGACATGGCTTTGGATATATATACATGTATATATATATATATCCAAAATAAATAAATTAATTAAATATATATGTATATGTATATGTATATATATGGACATATGTATATATCTTTTTTAATTAATTAATTAATTTTTTATTTGGAGAGTGGACTATCTCTCTGCTTTCTGATTACCATGATGTGAGCTGCTTCCCTCTGCCACCCTCTTCCAACATGATGTTCAGCCTTACCTAGATCCTGGAAGAATGGAGCCGGCCTTCTATGGACTAAGACCTTTGAAACCCTGAGCCCTCATATGAACTTTTTCTTCTCTACAATTGTGCTAGTTGAGTATTTTAGTCACAGCAGCAAAAAGCTGACTAAAACAGGCAGAGATATCATTATAAAATGACTTTTTCAAAGTCACAAAAGTCATGATTAACAGTCAGGCTTTATAACCAAGTTTTCTAACTCTAAACTCGTATCTTTCAAAATTATTCTTCAGGAAGATTGATATAGAGTTCAGGAAAAGCACCTAAGAATGTTCTCACAAATTTTTCATGTTCTAACTTAAGTAATGTTCAGTTAATGTTATTTGACTTATCAAAATTGAGAATATAGTTTTATTTTTCCTCATCTCCCAGGAAAATATCTTCCCCAGTATTTCACCAAGAAAGTATTAGGAATTTACATGGATTACACTTTGGGATACATGTCTGTTATATATGGCTCACTAGGGCAGAGGTAGGAAAAAGAACATTCAATACATAGATCAGTTTCCAAAGCCAGCAAAATATAGAAATAGAAATACAATATTATTAAGCTAGTACTTTTCTTTGGTTGGTTGTGTGATTTAAAAAAAAAAAAGCATATATTATCTTTCAGTGTCTTGACATTTCTGTCTATTGTGTATTAGATTTGAATAATGTAAAATTATGCCTAAATCTGTTTGCAATCTCATTTTGGAGTTTATTCCATTTGTTATCTGTCCCCTAAAGAATATTTCTTATTTTACTTACTGAGAATTTGCATATTCTGGATGTAAAACTTAGGTATCTGTGATCCTCATCTCTAAGATTCCAAGCAATGTGCTAAAAGATTCTATTTTGCAAAGCTGAAGTATGAAATGGTTTGTATGTCTCTCCACAGTACTCAAGTCATTCTGATTTGATCGTTTCATTTTGGAAACTTTATTGGGAAACGATCTGAATTTACACAGAGGGCTTAATTTCTTTTTCAAGAATAGGCCCTAAAATGCTGTGGAATTTTATTGATTTACTCTGAGAATCACTGCACTGCCCTTCAAGAAATTTGAATTGAAAGGACGTACTGCAGTTGCTGTGTCAGAGCTGAAGCCGTTTGTCTCACAACATTACACAGTATATATTGGGACTTCAGATACATTTTGCTTGTCTAAAATACAGCTTTTATATTTAAGTCATTTTTAATGGCAAGCTGGTATAAAAACTAATGATCAGATCTTCTGATGTGAATTTTATTATGACAAGTTTGTACTTTGTCTGGCATCCAAAATTTGGTTCCTTATGCAGATAGACTGTGATTTGATGATACTGATCAGTTCTCATCCATGTTTTAAGAAACCTAATTTCCCTTACTGTGCCACATCCCGTATTCTTGCCTTCTTTTATGTTGGATGCTTTTTCTTTAACTTGTCAAAATCCCATAGTTTTTTTTCTGCTCCTCTTGAATAGGACCCATGAAAGAGAACTGAGTCTACTTTGGGATCCCGGCCTCTGTGGTCTTGGCCTCCCCACAGGAACATACAGGCCTGGCCCACATGTTCCCCTCACCCTTCTACTGGTGAGGATTTCAGAACTGACATAGAAATTGCTGACTTTGGAACTGGAAATATGATTTTAAGAGACTGGATGAGAATAAAGAAAGATAAAATAACCCAAATTTACATCTTGATTTAATTCCATAGAGCAACATTTCATAGTAATTATTCTTATATAGAATTTTTTCCTCCACAAGGTGGGATAATTTGAAATTATATTTATTGTTACAATGAACTTTGAGTAACCAGTGACTGCTCAACCCAGTTTTTAAGTTGGCAAGACTCTGTTAATTATATTTTAATATTAGATCATATTTCCTTTCAACAGACTATGTAATCTTATTCTTTTTCATTACTTGGAGGTAACCATAGGGTAGGCATGGAATGGTACATTTGGGCTTGTATCTGTGTGAAATGAGAACATGATTGAAATTATAGAAAACTAAACAACAACTATTCTCTGAACCCACCACATCAAGTCTAAAGATGGTATCAAGAACATCCTTTTAGCAAAGTTGTGTTTTATGACTATATGCCAGGTACTGCTCCAGTGTTGGGACTGGACCATGAGTAAGACTCATTACTCAGATTAAAGAACTCTCAAGGGTATACACAAATAGAATACTGTGTGATTGGTGCTATAAAAAAATCATCTAAGCATCCTAGGATTTTTCACCTTAGCTTTAGGGTATCAGGACTTTCTATGTAACATGAGTAGCATATGTGAAGGCCTAGAAAAGTTTAGTATGGAGAAGTGACTTATAATGTAAACAGTAGGCAGGCCAGGAAGGACAGTACTTTATTGGGAGTTTACTGGGGAATGATACCACTGATGGACATTCAGGAGTGCCAGGGCCTTATCAGGTCAGATCTGCAGCAATTTGGGATGTTTGGATCTGAGAAAAAGAAATTAGAATGAGGAGAAGAGAATACATTGAACAAAGAACAGACCAGACTGGGCTACTGACTGAGTTAGGAAAGAAATGGATCATTAAGGTTAATATTGGGATGGACAGATGATGATGCTTTACTTCTGGTCATGTGTTTATGTTAAAGAATTTTTGCATGGTGAAAATGATTAGACCTTTACTATATATATATATATATATATATATATATATATATATATATATATACACACACACACACACACACACACACACATATATAATGTATATACAGTGTTTATGTAAAATATAAACATGTTTCTTTAAATTAGTTAACAAATAAAGGTCTCTACTATTGCATTGACCTATTTGCTTACTAGAGGGGCTAGGTGGCAGATGCAGATTAGGAGGAGGTGGTTAAAAAAGTAAGCCATATGAATTGCTGTGGTCATCTTACCTCATCAAGGTGACTGAATACCAGGTATAAGATACACATGAGAAGGTAGGGATGCGTACCTGCAGGCCAGGAGCAATAGAGAGCCTCTTAACAATGAAGTGATTGCTGAAAGCTGGGACAGTTTGTCTTCTATTTTAAAGTCTCAAATGAGAGTTGATGTCAGTCTCAGCCAAATTCCTTGAAATACTGTCATATATATCAGGGAGCTGTTAGGGGATCTTTTATTACATCCTTTCAAATCCTGATGTGCCCTCTAGAAGTTGGCTTTAAAATACTTGTAGTCTTTTTCCCCCAGTATAGACTCTGAAGACTAAAACTCTTTTTTTTTTTAATTTATTTTTTATTTCCAAGTAGCTACCAACTTTACTTTTGATGTAGAGATTGACTCTTCTAGAAAAATATGAAGGACTTCTGTCTAACATTGCACAATTTAAACTTTTAAGAACATTATAATTTATCCAACTTATGTGACTTTAGGCTGCCAATTATTTTAATTTTTTTGAAAATACATCTGAAGCTTTGGGTTTCTGTAGGTTTCTTTGGGCAGCACACATAATTTCATTATTGCATGGCCTTTTTAACATAAAAGAGGGATGACACAAAAATCTCCCTTTCTAATTTCCTTCCGTGTCCTTTTATCTCTACCTCTTTCCAGTTTCAGGGCCAACAAACACTTATTCTTAGGATAATTACATTTAAGACATCATGGTAGCCCTGGAAACACAAAAAGAATGAGACTGTACTGTCAAGAGGTTAGAATCTTTTTCTCTCCTTCTCTCCTTTTAACATTCACTTCTTTCATTTTTTTTCCTCGCAATTTTTTTTCTAAACCGACTATACTTTTGTATATATGTTAGAATAAAGCCTTTTTTCCCACCTAGTTTTAAGTGTACCAACTCACACACATGATATCTACCCCCACTGAATGTCTTCATCTTCAATATGGCAGTTGGAGGAGGCTGTAGATGTACCTTTTTATTTCTTCATCTGTTCCATTTTCCCTTCTGTGAGAGAATGCCTTGGATCAGCTCTGACTGTACAAAAATGTGTTTGCATTGTGGCTCTGCTTTTTAGTCAACAAAGCAATGACGAGATCTGAACAAAATGTCAATGGATGCAGAACAAGAGAGTTCCTTTCATATAGGTGCAGGATAAACTCACAGCGATACACATTGACTCACACAGCCCCAGATGCTGTAGGGCCTCCAGGGAGGGGGCCTTGCTGTCCTGGCTTTTCCTCCTAAAGATACTCCTAAAGATACCATCCTCTGGAGGTGAGGATCCTCTCAGAACTTTGGAAAAGCTTCTCTTTGTAGTTTCCTGGAGCTTTGAGCCCTGTGTCTTCTCCAGACAATCAAATCCTGACGACCTGCCTGATGCAAATAACTGGTGACAATTTCAGCATCTCTTTGTGTGTCTGCTGAGTTCACTTTCCCACGTGGCCCATCCTCATGGCAGAATGAGGCCTCAGGCCTGCCTGAAGTCTATTACTACAGCTTCCAACTTCTAAAATTTTTGTACAGATGAACACCACTGCAAGCATCTTGGTCATTTCTTTATTATTATTTTACGCAGTTTGAATTTGCAACTTCAGCTTAATTGTTGAAAAGACTGTAGAGCGTAGAAAATCAAAGATTTCATATTAACCTCCAACCTCAATTTGTACTGCTTGCTTAGAGCAATGTTAAGGAAAATTCTGAAACTCCTTGCTGGGTTCAGTGAGACAGAATCTCAGTCCATAAGGGATCTGTTCCATAGACACAGGAGGTTTATACAGGCATGTATTCCTGACATTTCCCATTCCTGATCTAGCCCTATGCTAAATCTTTAAGAGCAAGGAAGACAGACTGTTCATGTGGCCCTCCCTTGGGCATACATCGGCCTGTTGGACTCTAGCAGTGAGTTATATTACAAGATCTGCCAGTGACGATGGATGTGATAAGAAATACATCACTTGGGGCATTTCAAACAAGCCCAGAAATGTTTGGTAAAAATAACAGAAGACATGGATCCAGCAGCTTTTTCTAATAGCTTCGCTTCTGCCATCGCAAAGGAAGTCTCAGGGCATAATCTTTTCTTGAAGCAAAATGGATGTTACTGACATGGTAGAATTTGTAGATTCTGAGGTTTTTAGTCCTATAGATATGAAAATTCGTTTTATAAGCTTGTGGGTGGTCCTTTGAACTTGATCAGGGAGAATGAATCCCTCTGGTCTACTAAGGAAATTAAGCTCTGCTATGCAAATAGAGTGTAGAATTAAAGGACTCTTGATTGGAGAGCTGATACTATGGTCCTGGCCCCAATATGGCTGTTTTCTAGTTGAGGAAACTGAGTAACCTGAGGAATTGGGACTCATTATTTTTAAGGGGAAAGGAGTCTTAAGTAGGTGCTGTGGCACATACCTGTAATCCAGGTGGCTTGGGAGGCTGAGGCAGGAGGATGGTAAGTTCAAAGCCAGCCTCAGCAAAAGAGAGATGGTAAGCAACTCAGTGAGAGCCTATCTCTAAATAAAATACAAAATAGGGCTGCAGATGAGGCCCAGTGGTTGAGTGCTCCTGAGTTTAATTTCCGGTACTCTGGGGAAATAAAAGTCTAATATTTCTGTTGTTATTACTAATTGTTTTATAGACTAAGAAACCGAAAGGAGAGAGTTTAAGTAATGTGTCTCACACCACACAGCTAGGCTAGTAGCACAGTCAGAACTTGAATCCAACTTGGTCTGGCTCCTGAGCCCATATGCTCTGTGCACAAATAACATTGCTTTTTAAAATTACCACTTAAATCATTGATTCACTTCCCAATCTAATTCACTGACCAAATAGCTTCCTCCACTGAAATAGGATCTCTGCCACTTTGGACTTGGTAAGGATCTGATAAACCAATTTATGACAACTTAATAGTTGATAAGATTCAATGTTATACAATCTTTACTGTGTACCTACTTTGTGATTGTCTGTAGAGATAAAAAGGTGATATTACTCCTACCCTTAAAAATTCTGTAGTTTTACTGTACTGCCAATTTTTCTGGTCAACCTATCGCTTTTTTGTAAACAGATTTATGATAAATTATAACTATATTTTCCATCGTTTCCATCATGGAAGCAATCAGTGGCTGATTCATCAAGTTTAAAAATGTCTTTTTCCATAACATAGTATTTCTTTACTTTTTCTTCTTATTAAATATTAGAACTCTTCATCTTACTACGGTTCTCTTTGATTAATTTTATGACTGCTTGCAAAGGTATTTGAAAACTTCAAATACTAAGTAAATTGAAAATCATCTTCTCCTACAGCTTTTGGCATTGTTCCCTTCTAGGAAAAGTTGAAGGTCTTTCCAATCTTCTGGCCCTAGTCAGCATTAAAATCTAAAGAAGAATTGGTGGCATGAAATATCTACATATCATTGTCTCTGGTCCAGAACAACGGGCAGGAAGGATTCAAAACCCAAGAAGCCCAAAGCTCTGTTCCATTATAGAGACATGAAATGACCAGCACATCTCATAGCCCTTTTTGAAGGGATATTTTAGTGTTAGTTTTGCCTAGCAACTGCTTGTTATTGAGATTGAGATGTTATGTCAGGTTGATACTCTCCTACTGTGAGGCACCATTTAAAATATGGACAGCTACTTCAGGTTGGAGAAGGGTACATTGATGGTATTTACAGAGTCCAGGACTCAGCAGATAATTTCTTTACAGCCAAGGACAAGCACCCCTGCTTTCCCATTTCCCCATATTTCTGTCTTCAAGCTGAGTCTTTTTCTCTTTTCTTATTCCATGCAGAGAGTTGAGAGTGGCTATCAAAGAAGTATCTTAGAGAAGGTGTAACTTAGAGTTGCTTTGATTTTTTTTCTTTCACCTAGCTATAGGTTGAAATACTAAAGATAGAAAACATGACGACTTCTATGGGAATATTGATAATGGCATTTTAGTTAAAATCCTAAAAATAAGGAAAGCATAACAGATCATTTCTATGTACCAAATTAGGAAAAAATATTCAAATGATAATATCCACACTGATTTGACTGCAATGAAAACAAACACTCATCTAATGGTTCTCAATTGAGAATTGTGCATTAGAACTGCCAGGGAAGTTTTTGCAATTTATCCTCCCCTCTACCCAAATTTTTAGGAATGGATTTTAAAAAATGCATTTTGAAAATAATTTTTATAATATGTTTTAAAAAGCTACACAAAATCTTTTAATTTCCAATCCTCATAAATTTGCTTGTGATAAGAATGGAATCCAAATTAGAATTAGGAATTATGATTCCTGTATGCATAATATGTCAAAATGCATCTATTGTCATGTATATCTAAAATCAACAAATAAAAAAATAAATTTGTGGTAAATTAAACAAGTAATTTTTAAAAAGCTACATGAGAAGAGTTCAGAGTAATTTATTATACATGAGATTTTAAACAGTCTATATATTTAATGGGCAATAATTTCTGACCACATCATTTCAGACCCACAATATAACACCACCTTCCCAGGCTAGTTTTGAAGCCCATCTAGTGTAGAGTTAGCTCTAAAACTAATATCTAGTGTAGAGTTCTGCTCTTACAACAAGCTCTTTGGGCATGCTGGTTGAGTTGCTTATCTATTGACTATACCTTTGGTAGCATGAGACTAGGAAAGAGCCCAGGTGAGGATCAGGGGAGAAGAAAATGCAATCTGTTCTTATAACAATCTAGTTATAAGTCTTCATTGCCAGTTCCAGTAATCTATATGATCATTCTAAGTCTGAAATTTGAACTTTTGAATTTCTATTATTTTATTCTGCTCTAAAGTTATTCCCTTATTCTTTCTTCTTTTCATATCCCACACAAGATAAAATGGGAATAATCAAGTAGATAATTTCTTAATATAACTTGTACTTTTTGGTATCTGTGTGAATCAGCTTTTCACTGCTGAGGCAAAGTGCTTGAGACAATTCAAAAGGAGGAAGGATTAATTTTGGTTCGTGGTTTCAGAGGTTTCAGTGCTTGGTTACTTGGCCCTGTCACTTTGGGTCTGTGGCGAGACAGTACATCATGGTGCAAACCACATGTTGGAGGAAACCTATTTACCTCATGGCCAGCAGGAATTGAAAGAGAGAAGCAGGGGCCAGGGTCTCAATATCTCCTTAAGGACATGCCCCTGACCTAACTTCCTTCCCAGGCCCACCTCCTTAAGCTGCTACCACCTCTCAGTAGCACCTGAGGCTGGCAACCAAGATTTGAACACAAGATTTGAGGGACATATCTGAGATCCAAACATGACAGTATCCTTTTAGTAAGATTCTAGTAGATGCAGATTTACATGCAACTAAGACATATATATTCCACTGAACCCCTTAAGCCTATAAATTATGAATTGTATAACTAATATGTAATATTCTCAGCATATATATGTATATAATGAGTAAATACTAATGTGCTTGCTTGGGAAAAGAGAAATAGAAATTTTGGTAATGATATAATATAAAAACAACCCTATTTGGAGTAAGAGACTTAATTTTTAGATCAGGCTATTTAAAAAAAAATTTATAATTTATTTTAATTAGTGATACATGACAGTACAATGATCTTGACATATCATACATTTGAATCAAATGGGATATAATTTCTCATATTTCTGAGTGTACAGATTGCAGAATCACATTGGTCATGCAGTCACGTATATCCACACAGCAATAATAAAGTCTATTTTACTCTGCTGTCCTTAATTTCACCCCCTCCCCTCCCATCACTCCTCTCTACCCAATTAGATCAGGCTATTTTAAGTTCATGGTTATTTCGGCAATTTTCTTATCTTCAGAAAACATCTGTAAAATGGGTATGATAGCAACATCAGGGGATATTGAAGATTAAAAAAGAAAAATTTCATGTAAAAACATCTTGCAAACTGAAATCACTTTACATAACTGCTCCAAATCAATCATTCATTTACTTTATTGTAGCTTGCCTAAAATCACAATATGCTTTATTGGTGACTTTGCAAACCAGTATATATGAATCTTATTCAATTTAAATACAAGTTACTCATTAGATAACTCCTAAACTCACTGTACCTTTAAAAAGAAAACAAACTATCATAATATGCACACAGAATCTATTAAGAAAGTAATCCCCCCAACAATAAAAATGTACTAATTTTTGAGAAATAATTATTTAAGCTATTACAAGCTCCAGTGCTTTTATAGCTCACATTTTCCCCCTACCTTTGCTAAATCTAGTAGTTTATCTCAATTATTAAGTGACAGCAATATGTAAGTATCTAAAAGGTGAAATAAATCCATATTAACCTTGCATATAATGGTTTCTAAAACAATGATCAAACTTCATGAGAATGCAAAAATACTCCTTAATTATGATAATCATTCAGAAACACTGACGCATCTATCTAATGAGTCAAAAATATTAATTTCCTTTTTCTCTCCTTCAATATATGTAAATGTTAGCAAGCCTGTGGAAAGGCTGAATCAGAGATTAGCTCCAAACTGTCAAGGAGAATATCAAAACGCACCTTCTAGGGCATGTAGGCAAACCAAACACTTAGCAGAGACAGGCTAATTTATCATAGTGCAGTTGCGATGGCAACAACAGTTCTTGGTGCCATGTGACCCAGAGCAGTTTCTGTTGACTGGCTCTAACTGACTGTCAGTTCAGCAAAGGTTCCACTGTTCCCAGTGAAAAGGAAGAGAGAGCATTGATACTTGTTGAAAAGGCATAATAATAATAGTGTATCTCAAACCATGAAAGCATCCCTTTGTCTCCTTGACGTTTATTTTTATTCTGGCTAAAGAGATCCCTCCAATTTTTGTTACACAAAGGCCCCTTATTTATTCACGGATTAAATATGTGTTCCTCTATTTACTAAGAATTCCATCTATGCCAGTAGAGTTGTGAACAAATATTTGAGTCTTTTATCATCATAATATTTTATTTACAATGTGCTAAATTTTGTACTCCTTTTTTTTCCTCGTGTTTTTCATAAGATCATGAGAAATGTAGTAGCAAGAAATATGAACCAGTAACTAAATCTCCCTGCCTATAATTTTTTCAAATATAAAAAATGGCTGGCAGTGCTCCCTTCTGATGTGAAAGAGGAGATCTTTAGGGAAGGTAGACAATAGGTTTGCACATAATTTTTCTTGTCTCCTTTTCACTGTTATTTTCATTGATGGGTAAGTAACAGGGCCATAGAGATAGTCACACTCTTTGATTCAACAATTCCACTCTCGGGATTTTATCTTGGGGGAAATTTCACCAAAGAAATAGTTTTATGACATAGGAGAGAAAGAATGAGATTTGGAGTCAGATGGATATGAATTTCAAATCCTGGTTCTGCCACTTGCTGA
The DNA here is from genome assembly GCF_052094955.1 of Ictidomys tridecemlineatus. Classification (NCBI taxonomy): domain Eukaryota; kingdom Metazoa; phylum Chordata; class Mammalia; order Rodentia; family Sciuridae; genus Ictidomys; species Ictidomys tridecemlineatus. The sequence continues at coordinate 118,502,367 of NC_135479.1, forward strand.
GTGAATGCCTTTGGGGAAATATTTTACTTCTATGAGCCTCAAGTTTCCTAATTTGTAAAGCAGACTTGAGAGTACCCACCCAACCAGTGAGGTGATTGGGAGCCTTATAAATCATGTGTGCTAAGCATCTGGAATCTGCCCTGTGTATCTAAGCAAGCTTTCAATATGTAGTACTTCTCAGTACAGCATCCATCTATAAGACAAAACACTTGGAAATAATATATATGCCCAGAACTAGAAATATGAGTTAGTAAATTTTATGCTTATAAATTAGATATATTGACAGAATTAAATATGATATAATCATTTAATATTTTTGATTTAATAACTGCCTTATGATCTGGGTGCAGTGGTGCATGCCTCTAATCCCAGCAGCTAGTGAGGCTGAGACAGGAAGATCTCGAGTTCAAAGCCGGCCTCAGCAACAGCAAGGTACTAAGCAACTCAGTGAGACCCTGTTTCTAAATAAAATACAAAATAGGGCTGGGATGTGACTCAGTGCTTGAGTTTAACCCCCAGTACACCCCCAGAAAAAAACTGCCTTATGGGGGAATTTTTATGGTATTAAAAAATAAACAATTACAAAGAATAGAAGTAAAATGTTAGACTTTATAATATGCAATCACTGTATAAAATATGCATGTCTAAAGAAGGCGATTTGCTCAATGAAAATAATGTAGCTAGTATGATTACAGGTGATTACCACCCCATCAATATAGAACATCTCCTGTGTGACACACTGCTGTCTTTTCCATCAAAATATATAATGGAAAAAAGAGTGTGGAGGTTGAAGTGGCGAGGGGAGCACCTTCAATGGCCTCTACCAACAAACAGCTACTAGATTGAGCCCTTGAACTCTTCTTCTTTCTTTTAAGGATACCCATTCACCCAAAGTACATGAGTGGCAGAGGCAGCAGTAACTCCAATGTATTTCTGCTAACACTTTTGTGCATTTCCTTTATGTTCTCTGAGTAGTGTTGCCTCAAGTGAGAAACAGAAAAGAATCCATAAGAAAGAATCTATGTTTGAAAGAATTCCTGTTTGTGCACCAAAGAGAGAGAGTAAGAGAAACAAACAAACATACAAAAAAAAAAAAAAAAAAAAAAAACTAGGAGTGGAAGCAATTTTCAAGGTTGATTAAAAGATATGATTAGCATTCAGAATGCATTTTTGTTCAAATTAAAGCTTAAGACCTTTGAGCCTCTGGCATACGGAAGAATAGCTGTAAGTCCAGCTCAAGTCTTTTCGATAGGACAAAAAGTTCAATAACCTGAAACTAATGACCACAGGAACTAAGAGACACATGATTTTCTAGCTGAGCCTTTTTTAAGTGGCAGTTGGCAGTTCATTGAGTGCCAGGCTCAGCACTGACAGCTCAGGATGGAATGAGGAAGACAGATAAGAAGAAATTGACAGAGACAGGCAGCTGGGTAGGTCTCCACTGAATGCTGACACGCTTTCCTCTCTCAAAACTGGGGTACACTGGCCAGCATCCAGGCACTATTGTCTACTCTGGCAAGGACAGGCCACATTTCACTTCATGCAAAAAGTTATGTCCAGCAGGAGAACTCAGTAAAAGTCAAAGAAAAATGCTTGATCCTTTATTATGCTATTCTTGTCTCAACTTCTCCACTTCTAACTATGAGACAATCCTCAATTTTACTTAGAAATCCAATATATTTTATTGTTGCCGTTTTAAAGCAGAAAAATATATTCTGAAAGATTCAAATACAGACTGAAACTCTATCCTGCTGGTGTCAGTGGTAATTCTACCTCATTCACTGTCAGCGTCCTTTCCCTAATCCTGAATCACACAACACTACAGGAGATTTACATGGTATATTCAAAATAAATGAATGGTATTCAACCTCCAGTCAAGTATGGCTGCCGTTGTTTGATTTATTAACAAGACAAGGTAGTCTGGTAAACTTTGGTGGCTTTATGCTTCCTTATGATGCATGGGTGCTATCTTTGGACTGTGGTTCTGCCTCCCTAGGCACCTCAAGAACTCTCTCTTCTCTCTGAGTTCTCATTGCTTTATAGCATGTGGCTAAGTTCCCATTGATGTTTTAACCATAGATATCTCCCTTCTCCTAAATCCTTGGGGAAATCATTTTTGAATCTGAAGGAATCCTCTACTCCATCTCAACCTCTGACACTCCCTTTGCTTCTTCTTGAAAGGGTTTACGCTTTGGGGAGACAAAAGCCAGCAAGACTGTCAGACTCTGCCAGATTTGTGGTTCCTGTTAGACTTCCCCAAAGGCAATGAAGCATGGAGACTACTTGAATAGGGAAAAGGGAAAGGAGAAATTGTATAGAGAGGAGACTTGTTCCTGCATACTCCTAAAAAGAAAAAAAAGCACAAAGTAGAGAAATTCTAGGGAGTGTGCAAGGGTGTTTTTGTGTGGAGTGATAGTGGGGTTTTTATGGAAAAGTGCAAGTACAGAGTCAGACAGGGAGAAACTAAAGCAAACATGAATCAATAACACAAAATCACCAGGTTGAATGGAATAACGATTTGAGTTCTCTAATATAAGCTCTTCACACTAATGCTAGGTCAGCTATAGAGATCACTCCTCCATAAATCAATAAATTTTTCAATTTTATTTGTTCAGACTTTAAGTTAAAATGAGTGTCATACTTTGTGTAGTGGTATTCATTAGATGGTGTGCTGGTATTTGAATTTGGCATCAGATTTTATTTTGAATGATATAAAATCTTTGTGCCTCTTAAAATAATCCTTAAAATTACTACAGGATAGTTGATTTTATTTTTTCATGTTTGTTTTTGGTTTTACCTTTGCACATTAGATTAGCTGTTTTGGGCACCATATTAGCAGTGCCAAGATCACAGGCACAAATTTCATGGGACTAATCTGAATGCAGGCCACAATTGTGGATTGTAAATATAACCCCAGCCTGCCAGGTTTAAAATGCATTCTTCTAATCTCAAGGGTTATTTTGTAAGAGCATGTGAACAAATCAATGGGAATTGATTTCCTATTGGAAAAAACTCAAATTTTATGATTTATAGCTCATGTGTAATCTAGTATCTTTGCATATGGAAGACATAATTAATTCATTCATTTTCAAACACAACTGTCTACAGAGATGTCAGAATAAAATAAATTGACATTAAAAACATTGTTTTCTCTTGACAGATCAGTAGACTGGAGTCTATATCTGTAGGCAGGAAATGTATTCCTCTTGAATAATATCCAGTTGAGTTTTTCAACATTTTTCAAGAGCATGCAAAGAGAGAGAGAAAAGAAGTACCCTCCTTCTAAGAATGATTTAACTTACAACTAATCAGGGAGCTTCCAGAATAATTTTCACCATTGGTGATACAATTTATTAAGAGTAACCAAGTAAAGAAGGCCAAATTCATCTGTGAAGCCACATTGATACCGTTGTGAATTGTAGTAAATGTGCTGGAAATAACCATGGCAACCAGGAGTTTTAGAAGTTCAGTTCATACAACCTTCTTGCCATCCGTGACTTCCTATTCAGTCATTTGGATTTTGATTAGTCTTTTAATATGTGTATATATTTTTTTTCCAGGAACCATAGTGTTTATGTTTTCATTTTCTCTTATTTTCAAAGCCTGTTCAGTTTCTTTCTTCCTTTCTTTTTAAGCTTAATACTCAGATCTGAGGCCTACACTAGACTTTTTTACCTTTTTTTCTGATTTCTTTATGGGTTAGAACATCTTTTCCAGCTGAATCAAGATTATGAGTGGAAGCAGCAGCCTTTAGATCATGGGCTTTAATAGGAAGCATCAAGGAGGCCCTGTCTCTTGCCAAATGAGTCATCATGAGCAGTTTTTAATATCTGTAAAATTCAGGTAATGATTCACTTTCACTTCATCTTAGGTTTCTTCTGAGAAAAAGATTAGACAAGCACAGTATTAGCATGGAACACAGAGTAAAAGAGTGATTATTATTTCTTACTGTGATAATCAGATATTTAGAGGTCTGAGTCAGGTTGCCTTTCAGACACCCCACTGTTTCTGAGGTCAACAAGTGACCTCTAATGCAGTATACAGCTCAAAACACAATTGTTACAACACATATGTAGCATGCAATAAATATGTTATTCATTCATTCCTTGCTTATCACTGTAAGTAGAGAGATACTAGAAGCACAAAAGCAATAAGCTCTAGCTTAAAAATATATAGGAGACATATCTAATTGCAATAGTTGAATTATAATATTTGATAGCAAATAATTGGGTACATGAAAAAATTCTTGGTAAATGTCAGGATTTTGGAAATGTCATGGCTCTTCAAATGATATTTTTATTTATTGTAAAGCTTGAAGAGACTTATATTGTAGTGAAGATTACACAAAAAGTGTCAAAAGTGGAAATGAAGCCACCTTTTCATCCAAGAGCTTGAATTAACTAGACCACAATATAGGATGGATGTTTTAGAATCTACAACATATCCTAGGATTGTGAGATTGAGGACAGACAGGCTCCTAGTGAATGCTGAGAAGAAATCTTAAATACTTTCATCAGCATAAGTTTTTGAAAATATAAAAGCAAATGAAGTTTTCTCAATGTTTTCCCCAAATTGGGCCAAACTGTCAAAAGAAGCAGAGAGCAGGAAAGCAGACTTATTTTGTGTCAGTTTTGGTGTTCCTCCCTTCAACCACATAGTGCTGATGTTGAATAAGCTGAATTTTGCCATACTATTTAATCAAGTGAAAATAAGAAGGAAGTTCAGGAATTTTATCACAAAAGAATATCACAAATAAACCATAATCTCTTGGAGTATTTTACATTTCTCTGGATTTATACTCATCATGACTATTAAAATCAGTCACACCTGGCATTACAATCATGGTAATTGTAGAAAAATTTGTAAATCTTTGTTGCTTTTTTTTTTGGTAAAAATGAGAATATTTGTGAATATATATGTATACATATATAATAAATATATGTATATTTAATACATGTAAATGTGTATATATACATATATAATATAATATAATATACATGATATATAATGTGATATGTGATTGTATCTTGCGTAATACCAGGCACAAAATTAAAATTCATTGAATATTAGTTTAATTTTATCTCAAGTTTTCATATAGATACTAATATGCCACTTGTTACTAAAATAGCAAGACTCAAGTATGTTGAATTCCAGAAGCAGATTTTTCTGTAAAGCAAAAAAGTAAATATACCCTTTAAAATCTAGGCTTTTATAAGCCCTGAGCTAAAATGGACAGATCTAAGTACTCTAGCTGCAGTTAGATCAATTGCTCCCTATTTTGGAAGATGTGAAGACCAAATGTAAGGCAGAAATTCTGGAGCAATGGTCAGAGGACCTTATTGCTTTCACCTGATTAAGAAGCCTTACATCTAAGATAGGACATACCTCAGAAATCAGAGTGGCACGCTGAAATTCTTACTAGGTAACATCCATCTATTTCTGTCTTCCTTTCTGTGTTGTGTGTGTGTGTGTGTGTGTGTGTGTGTGAGTGTGTGTGTGTGTGTGTGTGTGTGTGTGTGTTCTTTTATCTTACTTTATCTTTGGTGAACAGCATTTGGTTTTCTTGTTTTTGTTTGTTGGTACTGAAGATTGAATCCAGGGTTGCTTAACCACTGAGCCACATTCCCAGTTCTTTAACAACAACAACAATTATATATATATATATATATATATATAATTATAATAATATATATTATATATATAATTATAATATATATAATTATTATTAGAGACAGCGTCTCACTGAGTTGCTTAGGGCCTTACTCAGTTGCTGGGGTGGGATTACAGGCCTGTGCCACCAGGCCACACTGGCATGTGGTTTTAATCAAAAGATTTTCATTCAAACTCTTACTTTACAGTTTGTCTGTTTGCAAGTTAAACTAAAAAATTTAGTTCTTCATCTGTAAAGTTACATTAAGAGCATACAACTCTAATGTTGTTTCATGAATTAAATAGATAATGCATATAAAATAACTGTCACATTGGCTTCTATTAAGTGTTCAGCCAATTTTGTGAATTATTTATTAATATAAATGAAACAATTATTACTTATTAATGTCTCCAAAAATAGTATTTTCAATATATTTTGTTTGGATTCTTAATTGTATTTGTTTAGTGTTTTGTAACGTGTTGTAATGTGATATGGCCTAGCTATCACAGTTCTCTGTAGCTTGGGACACTTCTCCAAGGGGTATCAAATGCCAGGATTCTAAAACAGAATGGTTACATCTCCTGATCCATTTCTTGTCTTCACTGATTATAGCAGTTCCCCACTATTGCTGTAACCGTTTACCAAACATTTAATGACTTTAGACCATATAAACATTATTTTTAAGTTCTGGGTGTCTTTAAGGCAAGGAGTCTGTAGGGTGCATTCCTTGGCTCATGGCTCTTTCTGCTACTTTTCAATACATCCCAGCATTTAAAATCTAATTTTCTCCCTCTAAACTTTGCTTTAGTCATCAATCTCCTTCTCTCACTCTCCTTCACAAGCTTCCTTCTTTTTCTTATAAGGACTTTTGTCATTTTGTTGGAAACTGAGGATGATCTCCCCATCTCAAGATCTTTAACCTCCATCTCCCAAATCCATTCTTACATGTCATATAATGTACTCATGATTCTGGGGACTAAAACATAGACATCATTAGGAGTCCATTTCCTGTCTACTGCAGAGAATTTGAAAGAAAAATTAGTTCTCTCCTTGAAGCCATAAAACACATTAAGGGGAAAGATTAAAATTTTTTTATATTTTACTTTATAAGCATGTTGCAAAGGGGATATAGCAGCTGAAAGTTTTTATTAGATTTGTACCATGTAATAGAATTTGTGCAAGATATTTTACATGATTTTATTAAATTATCTAAACCACACCCATTTTTTAAGTAGGATGCTTTATATACATTTCACAGAAGAGGAAACAGGACTCCTAAAACAGATTGTCCAAAGTTAAGCAGCTAATGCTAGAATCAAGAAACTTGAATAAACCTGAACAACTCCAAAGTCCACACTGTTGACTACATCCTGCTCGATCTAAAACTCAATGTATTGTCCCAACTAGTACAATTTAAAAGGATTCCTAAAATCTAAATAAAATCTATAAAGACTTCTGTATTTTGTGTGACTAATTGCTTAGGTACTGTCTCTCTGATTTTATCTTCTACTGAACTCAAAAAGAAAAATATATGCAAATAGGAAAAATAGTCTAGTATATACACAGCTAGAAAATAAATGTTCATGGTTTTGATATGGAGAAAACTTTTTTCTTAATGTATAATTATTTTTCTTAGATTTGCATAAATCTTAGAATATATGCAATCAATATTAAAATATACATGGATGATGATAAGCTTTGTATTTAATTTAATCAAATGAGAATAATGAGCTGCTATTTATTACTTTTAAATTTTAGTAGGACAGTAGGTTACATCTACCCAGGGCAGGAATTAAACACTGAAAAAAAGAGGAGCAAACTTTGTATCTTATGAATCTAGAAATTCTAATATTGATCTTCAGTTTGAAAAGAGAGAAAAGACACAAATATTTTTAGGGACACCAGGGCAAAATAGAAATCAAATAAAGGATGATTGGAGTATCAATCTTGGTTATCAGGTTTTCTACCTTGCATATGCAGAAACCTAGTCTGCCAATATTTCCCAAATAATTATACCAAAGGAATGAAACTTTGAATTGAAAGATTCATAAATTCTTAAAGCAAGAAAGAGGGTAGAAATGCAAATGTTATCTCACCAGTGAGAGGACCCATGTAATAATGAAAAATATGATTATTTTAAGTTAAAGCTAAGCACTCTAACCTTTTATTCCCTTCAGATTTGGGCTAAATCTTGTATCTTATCATACCAAAAAAAAAAAAAATAGAAGTCACCGCCTTGCACAAAGGTTACCCAAATGTCACAAGTGCAGTGTTCCTTGACTTAGAGGCAGATGCTACCTTAACTGACTATTTTCATCTTTAGTCATCCTCAAATTAGTGAGATTGTGTATGTACCATCTTATTTGTTGAGCACCTTCTGAAACACAAAGTTGGAAACATTAGCTCATCATACTTTTTAAAAAGTTTGTCAACATGCAGCCCAACCTCTAGCTTCTAAACTTGTACAGATTTACTTTGCAGAGCCTCATGATAAAAAAAGAATAGGTTACAAAAGACTTACATGTTCCAAGCACCCAGCCTCTGCCAATCAGAGCTTTTCTGGTTTTAACTTATTTTCATTGACTGAGAGATAGGAGAGAGGAAAAAATTGAAAATCATTGATTCGGTACTTTATAACTGGCTGACAAATATATAAACATGTTTAAAATTAGAAGCTTACAGTTTCGAATATTGAATTCTAAATTCAAGGAACACAATATTAAAGTGAGTTAGAATTCAGTAGATGTGCTTCAATTTCAAGATCTTTTGTTGACTTACTTTTCTAAATTCCTTTTTAAGGTTGCCTTCAAGTTTCAAGAATCTAAATGACTCAAATCTAAAAATCCTCTAAGGCAGCTTGGAATTCACACGGAGTTCACAGCGATAGATTTCATTTCAATTTGATGTTTAATGCAAGTACAGAAGAAAATAATGCAGTTGACTTTAGTAATTCGTTGTTTCAGTTGTAGTCATTCATTTTCTCCATGTTCAGTCTCACATGATACCAGGAATGCATTTAGAGACGTTCAAAATGGTTTTCTTGCATCTGTCTGAAGGCTTCATTTCTCTTGTTTGACTGGGATCAAATCTCATTCATATAAATGATGGAAAATAGTCAATTTTTAACTGAAATTTAATTGAATTTATAAATATGAATTTTCACTTAAGAGATTATCAAGACATTTTCCCAACAGGATTGCATTATTCTCATTGAAGAAAGCAATTAAAGTATGCATGAATGCTGTGACCTGTCCCAAATCATGCTGTAAAGAAGTGTCAAAAGTAGAAAGAAAGCTGATCGCTCCAGGCAGCTAGTGTGTTCTCCCACCATGATGTCCCTTCTTTTGTATATAAAATTCTAACAATATAAGTATCTGAAATTGACATTGGAAAGAATTAAGTGTGTTGATCACTGCTAATTGTAGTACTTGGGATTATGTGAATCATTTGATTAATTGACACAGACCCATAGAGAAAGCCTTTCCTTATCCACTACTCAGTTTCTAAGCAGAACATTTTTCTTTGTGCCATTCAGAATACATTATACTAATGGCTACAGCAGAACCAAACTCAGGACCTTAGTAGTCAGAGCAGTGACACACATTCCTACATCTTACCTGGGGTCTTTTGGTGAAGATGGTAGATTTCCTTAACTCTTCACTAAATTTATCACTTACAATATAATGTTTTAGTTGAAACAGTCACATTGCTCTAGGTTAATATGACTAGAAATCTTTAGAAAGAAATAATAATAATAAATTTTCTGATTTGAAATAACAAGTTATATAAAGAATTAAATATGTGTATTTTTCTATTTTTGATCATTTTTTGTGAATAAATATCCTTGAACTTCAAATAGAAATGAGAAGACAAACATTATTTGTCAATCACAGTAGAGAAAAAAAAATGCAGGATTAGTTCAGGGAATGAACCTCTAGTTGCATGTTTACTACAAAAGATTCGAAGAGAATTATTTAATCACTTGTTTCCATAAAAAATTAAATAAATAATTTAAGATATATGATAAAAAGATTTGAAGGAATTGTTTCATGAAAGAATATAACAATATTAGATATTTTTTAGGAACTGGGAACTCAGGAGAAGATTGATGACTTGATAGACATGTGTTTGTGAGAACTGTATGGAGCAACTCAATAATGAGGCAATTATTTCAATTTAAGTGTCTACCTTACAAAAAACCAAAAAGGAAAGAAACTGAATTGTCAACATCTGATAATCAAATATATATGAAGTGATTGTCAAGTTATAGCATTTTTAAAATAATGTAAATCATATTCCAGTGCTTTAGTCTAATATTATAGAGCTCCATATGAGAAAAGAAATTTTATTTTCTGAAACATTCTTTAAACAATACAATCAAGCTAATGAACCATTTAAGACATCCAAATAGAAATATATTTTGATGAAAATTTCTAGGTAGCAGATCAACTTGGTGGTCAGTGGGCTAATGGATATGTGCCAGAGGCTAGTGAAGCAGTGTCATAAACTTAAGACTCATAGCTATGTTTGTATAGCCAACACACTGCTTTTTCTGCTTATCAATGGCTGCATGACAGACCAGCCCAAAATGTACAGCCTTAAAATGTCAATTCATTTTTTAGCTTCCTGGTGATATGGCTGATTGGGCTCAACAAGTTGGTCCTTACTTAAGTATTGTAAACTTTCTGTAATATGGTGGGTATATCTAGTTCAGATCACCTGAAGAATTTACTTAATTTATAAAAAAAAAATAGGCATGTTTACTCATGATGTTTAAAGACAGTGTTCCTTTAAGAAGCCATGCTTTCCAGCAGAGTAATCTAGACTTCTTGATAAGAATGAAGAAACAGAATGATTTGTCGTCTTAAACTCTGATTTTGTAATCTGTGAAAACCAGTGCAAGATAAAAACTCGGGGTCCTCATTCCACAATTATTAAAAAATTCAATACAGTGAGAACAGAACATTAAACCAAGTGGGGATCTTCTAAGTATGAGGTCTTTTGTAACTGCACAGGTAATATGACCTTCAAGATGGCTGTGGCTCTGATAAAAGACATTGTCTGCTGCTCAACCAATGTCACTTGTGCTCACTCTACATGAAAGAGTGGTATGTGTTTACAAAGCTTAAAGAATTGATGGTGGCCATCTTCAAGGTATGCTAACATGGTACCCTAAAATGTGATGGAATTAATTGCCAATATTGAAGAACCAGAAGACTCTATCCCCCAAATAGTACATACTTATGTATTTCTTCTAGCAATGTGAAACTGGCAATGATAACTTGTACCTGATTAATATCTGACTCTTTTAGACCAAAGATGAACAATTTTTCCCCATACTCTGTACCTAGTTCTCTTCACACCTGTTACTTTCCTGGTCACCAAAGACATTTGGGCTTAAAATTTCTGTGTGTTACTAGCATAAGTGATATCTTAATTTTAAAATTATATAAATGTATATTTTCATAATTGTTGAATAAAATTATATGTGTAATATCTTGAACTTTCAAACATTTTAAAATTTGATTTTGTGAACCTATCAGTCTTCTTCTGATTTCTCATTCTTTTAAGAAAAACTATGGGCTTATTAATTCAAGGAACTACAATATGATTTACTTTGACAAAACACTAATACATTAAAAAATCTGTTTTATAAAGGGCTCATTCATATTAATTTCACAAAATATACCTTGTCATGTGGTATACATTTTAATGTAATTATTATAATTACGGTTGGTCCTGTTTATGAACAGTAACTTATAATGACATGAAAAACGACCAAAACTAAGAAATTCTGAGCAATAAATATAAACCATATTCTACAGATTTTTATAACTGTTAAATGTGATAGGATAAGTAAAAGAAAGTAGAACTTGGATATGTGAAAGCTAATATTACAATTTTAAAATAATTATTTTTAATACTATAGTGATTTATAAGGATTTCACATCATAATTACATAAGCAATAGCATTCATTATATTTTTCCATATAAAGCACTACTTATTTATTACTATTTAATAATGATGTATAAATGCTAAGGATCTTCATATATTCTTTGACCATTTAACAACTATGAAATCATAATACTTTTACAATCTCAACTAACTATAATTTTCACATGAATATTAACAGAAAACATAGTTCAATAAAAAATCATAGAAAAATTGAATTATAAATATCACCTCATCCACTTACAAAACAGTAAACATGAAGGGAAGGAAGTGTGAAGTACTGAGGAGTGATACTGATCAAATTATATTATGTGCATTTATAAATGTGTAACAAATCCCATCATTATGTACTGCTGTAATGCACCAATAAAATATATAGAAATTTAAAAAGAGAGAAAAAGAAAAAAAGGAAAAACAAATAAAAAACCAGTCACTTCATGATTTAGGGCCTATGGCTAATTATTACACAATATTTTTTTCTATATAATTAAGAAATATAGCTCAAATTTTAAAAAATTCATTTACTCACAATTTTTTCACATTCTAAAATAAGTTTTCTTGGGAAAAAAGTAAATTTATTGCATATTGTTATTGCAATGATATTTTCAAATAAATATTTTTATAGATCACTTTAATGTTATCCAAAGTGGGCTTTGGCTAAATTTTTCTAAGTTGGTGTATTTATATTAACTCTATACATTTCATACTCCAAGAACTGCTATTCTTCTCAGAATAGAGGAAAATACAGATTTTGGTAAATGTAATTGTAAGAATAAATCTTGAAGGTCTTTATTGGAAATAACTATTCACTTTGCCTTTTTCTAATTCTATGTATCCTCTCTGGAAAGTAAGTTTACTAACTAACAGGAATATTTTTTATGGGATATTGAAAAGTGAACAGTCATAGTAGATTTTTTAGAATTAAATTTCTAGAGAAAATTGATTAACCTTTTTAGTTCTTTGTTTCCTCATTTGTAAAATGGGAAGAGTAACACTGCCAGCTTCATAAAATTGTTCTGAGATTTAAATCATTAATATAGGAAAAGTTTTTCTAACTATGACAGGCACATAGTAATGTTATAGATCTGCTATTATTGTGATTGCAACTCATATCACTTCTTATTTTTTCAACAGTCTTAACTAAAAAGCACAAAGTTGAGATAGATGATCTGATTCAATATTTTAAAACCTTGTTTGGCTATATTAAAAAAATTAATTTTGAATCTTACAAGTAAGGATGAAATAGGAATTTGGGAAGTGGAACAAATTGTCAGTTCAGCACCATGGTTGTTAAGGTCTGTGAGAAAGAAGTAGAGATTGATGTGTTAGTAGAGGATCATTTTGGCTCTCAATCACATTCTTCAAACTAAACTGCAAACTTCTGATATTTCAAAAGGAATTTCCAAAGGTTTCCAAATCAGCACTTCTAAGGAAAGCCCCATCTACATTCTGAATGATCATACATATTCCACTCTGAGATGAATCTGCTCGAAAATGTCTCACGCACTGCTCCCTTCTAAAAGGGGACTTCATAAAGGAAGGCATACATCTCTCATTTCCTAAAGTTTGCTGATCCTTGTGGTTTAAACATCTTCCAAGATAAAGCTATCTTAAGGAAATAGTTTTAAAGTTTTCTGAGTAATGCATGATATAATCTGCCTCTCATGTTTCATGAAGCCTTTAGTATAAATCTGAAAAATATATTGAAACAAAAAATTCTCAGCACTACACAAAGAGAAAGTATAGAAATATAGAATGTTGGTGGTTATTTTGCAAAACTAAGAACAGCTGAGTCAAAAACTCTTTTACAAGTCATTTAAGAACTAGTTCTTTCTTTTCAACAAAATTGAAAGCAATGTAAATTGAGATGTCAGCTGAGAGATTATTAACAGTATTTTTTATCATAGATCTCTGTGATTTTTGGCATATAACTTTGAGAAAGTTCAAAGAATCGAATGACATTTCTGAACAAAACTCTTTCCTTTCTCATTTACTTATTTATGTGAGTCAGTTTTCTGAACACTGACAATGATAAAAATAAAAGTAAGAATAAAATTCGTTTCATACTGTCTTATAGTGATTTAAAGAGCCAGCCATGAATACAAAAACTGATTAGAAAATCAAAGGACATCAATCTCACTAACAAATTACTTCCTATTACATTTTTTTTACTTTTATGTTAGTAATTATTAAATATATTTATTTGTTTTGATCAAAAGAATATCAAAAGTAGGGGCTGAGGTTGTGGCTCAATGGTGGAGTTCTCATCTCGAATGTGTGAGGTACTGGGTTCAATCTTCAGCACCACATAAAAATAAATTAAATAAGGGCATTTTGCCCATCTACAAGTAAAAAAAAATGAAAAAAAGAATATCAATAGTAATTATACTAAAAACCTGGAAGAGATATAATAACACTTAGATTCTCATAATCCTAGAAACTTCTAAATTTAAATTTCTATTTATATACATATTTTTGTTACACAAAATTATAAGGAGATTATTAACAGAAACTTTCAAATTTAAAAATAATTCATTACAAAGCTGTAGGACAGGTAAAATAAAAGATGAAGGAGAGATATGATGCTTTATAATTTAGTTTTGCAAAATCTTTTGATGCATTGTTTTTGTAATTTAGAATGGCAAAGATCAACTAATATGGCCTTTAGAATCAATTAGGTACAAACACCAAGAGTTAAGAAAATTATTTCAATGACAATATTTACAGTATATTGAGAATTATATTTTTCAAGTGTTAAATTTATGAGAAAATGGTTCAAATATTAAAAGTCCAAAACTACATAGTTTTTAAAGTATTCTTTTGAATGACTATGGGTAAAAATGTTTGAAAATCCATGATGAGGGAAATTTCAGGGAATCATCTGTTTCTAAGATTATGTGATTATTTTGAGATTGAAATACAGTTACTTCATGCATTTCATAATAATTTATTTGTATTCTTATCGAGAATTACTCTAGACATTAGGGTTTTGAAGATTTTTTGGTTTTGTTTTTCTATTTAGCAACTTTATGTTTTGTCTAAAAATGTAAGACATAAATAAAACCACACATACATAGAAATACACCATGGACTAAACTTTTTTTTTTTTTTAGTGGGGGTAGAGGTGGGGAAAGAAAAAATACAGGGATATTAATTAAAACACTGTTTAGTATACTAGAAAATTCCCTTTTGTAGTTGTTAATAATGTAATCCACTTTAAATACTTAATTAAAAAGTGGCATTTTAGAAAGTTGTACCTGGATAACGCAAATAAACCTTGAAGGTCTTTTGAGATGTTGGCATTTTGATGAGAGTTTTGGACTCACAGTGTTTTGACATAAAAATAGTTCATTAAAAAAATATTCAAAGTGTAAGAACTCCCTGGCTGCCAAATCTGCCCATTACAGGGGTTACAAGGAGATGAACTATTGGCTCCAGCTGCTTTTTATTTCACAATGAGGAACAATGAAAAAGTCATCCCACTGGACTTGACCTAGAGCAGCAACAACTTCTATTGCCCAGGAATTTTCTCCAGCCACCTACCCCATAGAATTACTTAGCTGTGTGCTGCTAAGTCCAGAGCTGGAGGTATTCTGCACTGTCCTGTTTGGGGATTTCTGGATGTAGAACAAATGATATGAAGGAAAGGACTATTGCCAGAGTGAAGGCAGGGTAGGGAAGGAGCTTTGGGAGACCTGTCTCAAAACAAAAAAATAAAAAGGGCCTGGAGTATAGCTCAGTGATAAAGTTCCCCCATCCCTAGGTTAAATCTTTAGTACCCAACAAAAAGAAAATCACTTAAAATATCCGTAGATATAAAAGTATGAAATATATGTATAAATAATAGTAATAAATTTGCATCAGATTAAGAAACAGAACATCACAGTTTGTTTCTTTTTAAATTAACATCTGTGCCATGATTCTTATTTCTTCCCCTCCAATTAGGATGCAAAGATTTTTAAAAATTATTCAAAACATGTTAAGTTACCACTCATTCTTATTTTTAGTGTTATCATTTTCATTAGAACCATAGAGTACTAGAAATCCTCAGATTTTACTATAATCTAGTTTCATCTAAAAATATTCTATGTGATGATGAAATAATTCTAGATCTTCATGTCTAAAGATACAATAAAAAAGATAATTTCACAATTTTAAATGGTATTTTTTTTTCTCTTTTCATGTTACTGAGAAGAAACACCTTAGTGTGTCAGAAAAGACTACCCTTCTACTACTTTCTCTTTACATTCTGGAAAAGATAATTGCATTTTATTAGTTGAACTTCAACTATACTGTAAGTTTTTTTTTAAGATGATGGGTTTTAATTAATCATTTTTCTTTTCTAGCCAAAAACTTAAAACGTAATTTGCAGCTTTTCATAAAGAGTCCAGTTCACTTTAGTTTGCTGAGATTTGTAAGGTCTGATCCCAGTCATACTTTTCACTAACTCCTGAGAATAATCTGCTTCAAACAAATCTGCCTGCTTTGTTCATCCATTCATCTACCATTCTGTACCACTGGTCCCGATTCTGTTCACCTTAAAACAGCTTCCTCCCTGAACTAGTACACAGTCAATCTCCTTTCCTATCATATATTGTGTCTTCTAAATTCTTTTACATTCTGTGTATATATGTGGTTACATGCTACAGGAAGTTAAGGAATATCTCCATGCTAGAAATTTTAAGATACTGTTTTGGACGTTGGTGAGAAAAGGGCAAGATGCCTTACTGGTCCTGTTATTAATATAAATCTTAACCCATTGCTAGCAAAATCAAGGGCAATCCTCTATCATCTGTAAAATATTATCATAATAATACCACTGCACTATTGGTTGGGGTGATCTCATAAGGTGTCAGCAAAAAGCCAATTGAGTTTTTCTTTTCAGTTTCCTTTTCAAACAGCTCAGGGAAATCAATTTGGTTCTCTCCATTGGGAGATGCGTAATGTTCATATTCTGAAAAATTCCTCATGATTTTTCTAGACACTTTGTAAATTAGTGAATTGTCTTATTTATTACTATTTAAAAGCTTGATACAGTCTGATGTCAAAGCTGAAATCTCTTATCTAGTATAAATACTTGCCTCTCCCAACCCACACCCTACCTAGGCTCAGAAACTTATCAGGGAGTAGGTGGAATAGGATACAATTAATCATTTCTTCTGTTCTTCTTTGTATATTTCTTTTCAGTCACTGTACTACTTGTGGCTCTTTCTAAGGAATAGAGAGGAAGAATAGGAGGGACATGAAGTTAAATGACCTCCTTTGGATCTGTTAGCATTTGTGCATTTTTTCAAGGACAGTCTCAATTTAGGATTGGAGGAAACAGTGGGTATCTTGACCTCCCACTGTCAATCATAGCACCTGTACATGGGTAAACACATGCATGTACATTAACATACATGCACTCTAGTAAGTCAAAAAAATGTCAAAGCCCTGCTTCATTCTGAATCAGAGAGTAGTTACCAAGTTGAGATCTGTGTACTATTTGTGCAGTGATAAGAAGAAGGACAAGAGCCTTACAATTTCCCTGAAGACTTGGTGGTGTCCAGTACAATGCTTTTTATGTAGGAATTGTAAACCCCTTCTTAAATAGTTGAGATTCCAAAGTTCAGGGTTACCTGGAGTTTTCTGAAATATAGTGAGTGTAGATAGGCTTCCATTTTAAATTATTAATTTTTTTTGAGAGAGAGAGAGAGGGAGAGAATTTTAATATTTATTTTTTAGTTTTTGGCAGACACAACATCTTTGTTTGTATGTGGTGCTGAGGATTGAACCCAGGCCACACACATGCCAGGCAAACACGCTACCACTTGAGCCACATCCCCAGCCCCATTTTAAATTATTTTTTAAAATTTTTTTTAGTTGTCAGTGGACCTTTATTTTACTTATTTATATGCAGTGCTGAGAATTCAACCCAGAATCTCACTCATGCTGGCAAGCACCTTACCACTGAGCTACAACCCCAGCTCCCATTTTTATCTTTTATTACCATGACCAAGAAGAAGTTATTATGATGATGCTAAACAAGTTCAATACAAAATGTATCAGTTTCTACCCTGAGTTACAAGTTGAATTAGCTAATATTCCTATTCTCTTATATATGGAAACCATACACAAAAAGCTTAGATGATTTGCCAGATTCACACACTGTGACAGAACCTCCTCATCCTTTTTTCTTTGGGATGATCCTATTGATTCTTCAGTAAGCTGGTCAAACTTCAGGAACTTTCCATTTTGCCTTGTAAAAAGTGATGTGAGCCCTAGTGGAGTGGGACAATGTCCTCCGTGACTGTGGAGAATTCACTTGAACTTTTTGAATCTCAATTATCTTCTCTGTTAAAATAATAACACCTGCCTCACAGATTTATTGGGATAATTAAGATCTATAATTCCTGAGGGCAAGGACTATGTCACATAGTATATGACACATAAAAGCACTTAATTTGGGTTTAATTGAATTAAATCTCACAGATTTAAATAAAAGAAATTTGACCTTGATTTTCAACATCACATTTGATTGGATTTCTCACTCTTTCATTAACAAAGTCACATTTAGAGGTAATCTAACAATAGATGTTACAGAGTTAAGTTTTGAGAGAACTGATGTTTAAAAATAGATGGTCAATTATTACCAATCTTAATTTTATAGAATTCTGTATTTTAAAACTTCCAAATTTTTTGGCAAAATAGATTCTAGATATCTAATCCAAATGTTTTGTATCAATTTGACAAATTAGACACGTCCCATTTAATACATATTTCATGCACAGAAGTTACATGAAGTTCTGAATTTTTCCTGACTTGAAAGGAGCAAAGTGCTACTTGCATAATTCAATGGCTCATGAAGGCTTTAGAAGGAAGAAAAGCTTGTAACAGTTGCAAGATGAACAACTATCTCCTTGTCTTTGGGGGGGGGAGGGGTTGGGTATACAATATGATGTCATACATTTTGCTTTCTTTCACATTTTTCTTTCTTTCCTGCAAATTACCGGCTACTTTGAATTCAAAGACTATGGTAGGTTGTCAGATTTGCCCACACAGGATCAGAAGTCAGGCCACCCACTGAGAGTTTTAATTGGAGTTACCTTTTGCTGAGTAGATAGATACTGTGTGTGTGTGTGTGTGTGTGTGTGTGTGTGTGTGTTAATTCCGTATTACAATGGAACTTTTTACAGATGATCACTGTCATTCATTATAAAATAAAATAAAATAGAAGAAAATAAGAGCAACTTAAAATTTTCCAAATGTTTTCTGAGAGAAACAAACCTTTTTATTAAAACACATATCTATCCAATAATCTTTCTCAACTAACTTCCTCCTTGGAACTCCACCATATGATGCCTGATGGCCAAAGAAATAGTGAGTATCACTTACAGTGAGAAGAGAAGATTCATTTTAGCATCTGTAGTAGATGCTTTGAGAAATGATAAATGTTTTAGCTAGAAACCTTGTACCTACTGGGAGAGGTATACTTTAATGTCATTTATCAAAAATGTAAATTGCATATTATTCCAGGTGGGGTCCAATTACTTTAATTATTATTGTTTATTATTTTTCAGTAGCATCAGTTCTGGTGACTCTGTTGAAAATGCTCAAACTAGAGGAGGAACTGTTATTTTCATATTTCCTAAGCGACATCAATTTGTATGGCTAACATTTTAGCAATAAAAAGCAAAATGTAAAACTGCAGCCTGCTGTGAAGGAAACTCTACACATTGAATGAACACTGCAGGGACATACTCATAAATATTCATTAAGCAGGGTTTCATTGAAAATGAAATTTAAGTACTTAAGGTAATGTAATACAAGCAGGTTGAAAGCTATTTCACCTCAGCTAAGGAAGCAGGATAGAATGAGATCATCTAAGAAGGGAAGATAAAGTTTAGAACATGCCTTTGATACCCTAAAATATTAATTAAACAAACAGAGTCAACTCAACTGTCATATTTATCCTGGTGTCTCTGAAGTCTAGCCTTTGTAATACAAGAGATGATAGTGTTCTTAGACATACTCTCATCAAATGAATTTGGAGGTGATTTGAAAGTCAGTAGAGTATTGCCTTGGAAGAGGTGGGGGACTATGGTCTCCTGGAGATAGCACATGAGAGCCCAAGGTGGTCTGCTCCTTCAAATCTGTGCAGACTCTAGGAAGTCACTAAGGTCTCTGGATATAGACTCCTACCTATTCAGTTAGAAGAATGCTGTCCCCTGACACATATATTCCTCTTAAGGAGACTGAGTCAGAGACAAAGATGGACCGAGGGAATATCACAATAGTCTGCAAACTATAAAAGAACCATGAAACTATTCATTGCTATAATTTCCTAATATTCATTTCAGCATATTTACAGAGCCTTGTACCTCTAAGTTAGCTTAGTTTCACTTTACTCTTAATAAGTGAGGACTTTGGATATTCTAAGTATCATTCTAGAGGCTCAGGAAAAATCAAGAAAAAAAAAACTGTTCCAACTTAAAGGAAACCTGTTTCATTTAGAAGAATTCAACAAGAAAATTAACATAATACCTATATTAAAAATAAAATGTTAGGTGAGAAGTGATTGGAATAAAATAAAACATGGAAGTGGCACAAATAGTATGAAGGGTGGCAGAGACGGGGAGTGGAGGTGAGGATATAGTACTTTCAAAATAGATTGGTCATGGAAGACCCCAATAAGAAAAGTCATTTAAATACTGACTTTGAAGAAAGTGAGGAAACAAATCCTGTTGATCTCTAGAAAAGAGCATTCCAGTCTGAGGAATCAGCAAGTGCAAAAGCCTTTACAAGACTTTCCCTAGACATTCAAGGAGGATTAATGAGTGATTAGAGTAAGGTGGGAGTAGATATACAAGGGGTCAGAGAATAGGAGGCCAGAAGTCATAGGGACCTTGAATCATTGAAAAATGTTATCCTTTCATTCTGTATGAATAGAAAGAAGGAAATCACTAGAAATCATTGAGAGAAAATGTAACACGTTTTGAACCATATTTTAACAGGATCATTTTGGCTTCCATGTTAATGAGTTAGGTGATTAGTTAAAAGACTGTTTTATAATAAATCAAATGAAAGAAGATACTGGGTTGGAAAGAGGAGGTAAGACTAGGGTGATGAGAAGTACTAAGATTCTAAATTGTCTTTGGAGATCCAGTCAAAATCTCCTGTTCATAGTTTGGAAGAGAGGTGTGACAGAAAAGATTCAGGGTGAAGCTCACCTAATGGAAGGATTGTGTTTCCATTACTGAAAGAAGAGGGTTTTGTTTGTCTGTTTTTGCTGCCCCCTTCCTTTTAAATGTGTTTGTGTCTAATTATGCCTGTGGGCATGTAGATGAATATTAGATGAATTATTTGGTTGCTTTTATCTAGTTATTTATGATGAGTTGACCCATTCCAACTGTTATTAAGTTAAAAGTGATAACAATTTTAAAAGGATTTGTCACTACACCATAGGTTAGTCTTTAGGCTCTTTTTTTAAAGTTGATTCATAGGAAACAAGGTGTAATTCCTATTTCCATGTCATTCTTGTTAGTTATCACTATATTCTATATGTATAAGAAAAATATTCTGCTATTATGATCAGTTAAAACATGCTTGAGAACGAGTTGTGTGTCATTGGAAAGGGAATAACTCTTCAACTAGGAAATATGTCAGTGAGAGAAAAGAGAGGTATATATTTAAAACAAAACAAAACAAAACAAAAAAAGGCCAAAACATGGGATTTGTCAAGATTTATCTCCAAATTAAATCTGGGAGAAGAATACAAAGGAAGAAATTTGTTCCAGTGCTATTGTTCAACAGAATCATTGAGAAGGCATGTCACTTGTGGTGCCTGAGGAGATGGAGTATGTTACCAGATGAGGTTCTGTAGAGAGGTATGTATTTGGGGGGCAGGGATTGGAGGAATTTATTTGCTAAACTGACAGAGTTACTAAAATGAGGTTTCTTTGTTATTTTGACTACAGTTATGGTTTCACCAAATTTTAAGGAGGTTACAGAGTATCTAAGAGTTCAGCAATCTTGAAGCCTTGTTGGCTGGTTGAGTGTCTGGGGATCAGGAAATGACAGATGTGTATATGTAACAAATCAGGTAGATGTGACTTACCCAAGACTGTGGCTGCCTCAGGGAACTGCTGTGTCACAGCTTAGCTCAGGTGCAAGTATGAGATTACCTATTAAGGTTCTTTTGGTATAAGTCACCTGAAATTGAGAGGGATTAATTTAAGCAATAAAGCTGCTAGGGGTTGGGGGGAGAGGGTGGGTTTTTTGAAAAGATGCTCAGAGAATCATAGGAAGTCCTAAACAACAAAACTTTAAGAGGAACAAGCATCAGGGAAGCTCAGGGGATTGCAGGACGAAGGAGAATCCACTGTGGAAGTATGAAAATTACCCATGGATGTCACTGAGTGCTCAAATAAGAAAGTCAGAGTCATTGGTGAACAAGATAACAAGACAAACACATTGTACATCCAGAGGAATAAGGGAGTCATCCAGAGAAATTATTCTTGGATCAGTAGGGACCAGGAACCAGATGTCAACATCTTTGGTAACAGTGGCACCTCAAGTGAAGATCAGAAGTTCAGTGAATGGCTGGAGAAATAGAGAAGTAGCTATTTCAGAAGCCTCATTGTGGGGAGAAAACAAACATTTCCACCAATAACTCAGGGAATTAGATGACTACAGATGGGGAGTTGAGACTGCAATTGGAAGAAGAGTTAGAAAAATGACTAGAGGGCTGTGTGTCTTGGGTGATAAAAAAGAGAACAGACTAATTTCAGACAGTTTTTGTTGTTGTTTTTTTTTTTTGTTTTTTTTTATTTACCACCAAAATCACAGATGCCTCAGACCTGCTAGGGGTTGGGTGCACAACAAGCTCTTGGGAGGAGTCATGTTTGGTGGAGGTCCTGTTCCATCTGGCCTGTAATGTCCCTCATACTAAGAGGAAAAGGAGGCTTACTGACTATCAGATATGTCAACTGAGATTTCTTGTGATAGTTTATTTACTTTCCAGTAATTTAGAAACAAATCCCATTAGACAATGACTCAGCTCTCTGTGTTCTGGATGACAGTTTGGTCCATACATGTTAATCTTTTACACATCTCCAGACTTTGAAGGCTCAGTTGGGTTTTGATAGATGTTTTTCTTCAGATATTTTATGTTCTTGGGAATTTTCTTAAGTAACAATATAATAAACAAATATTCTAATCAGTGAAGGAAAAGTGTTTAACATCTGAATGATGCACAACATGCTTTTGTGTATTACGGGTGGTGCAAAAAGAAATTGGGTTGCTTTCTAAAACTTTATAAAATCATTAGGAGGAAATTCTATGTACAAATAAAGCAAATATAAGTAAATAATTTGAAATAATAGTTAACAATTTTCCAGAATTATAAAAAAAGTTGGGATGTCTTACATTTTGTGGCACACTAAATAAAACAATTGATATCTAAGTTGCTCATTCCACTTTGTGTGTTGTGAAGAGATTGCAAAAAATGGTGGGTCATTACATTAGTAGTACAGATTTGCATCTGAATTTAAGCAAATATTTTTTATTCCATACTAACCACATATTTCACTATTATTATGATAAAACTAAAATTGGTATTGTTTTTCAAGGGAGATAAGAATTACTTTGAGTAACTATCTTCCCATTGGACTCCTCAGCTTTATGACCTCATTTTAAAGTAGGTATTATATTGTACACTTTATCTTTATTGTTAATAACTAAAAGCTTTCCCCTATTTTTTACATCCTGGAAAACATGTTCTGAAAATGTGTAACTATTTGTTTTAAATCAGTATTTTCCTCATAAAATCATTTGGTAGATCCCTTGATCAAAAATTTAGCCATTAAGTAAAGACAAAATTATAAGGCAGTTTGAGGCCATAGCTTTGTCACCAAAATGTCACTATTAAAAAGTCTGATAAGGTTGTTTTACAAACCTAGAAATGTCCTTTCAGACATTTCAGCAAACCTGGGGCAAGGGCATCAGTGACAGTCCCTGTCCTAGGGATTACTTAATTTCAGGATTTTTCTGAGTGCTCATAGCAACTTTGTGAGATAGGAGTTGTTATGTCCCTCATACTATGAGGAAAAGGAGGCTTACGGATTATAACAAGTACCCTAAGCAACTCCATTATTCACAAGAAAAACATTTTTTTTTCAGATTTGTCTTTGCTTTTAATTTATGTGCTAATTTCCTTTCTTTTCTGGGAGCTATGAAACTTTTTTCTTTTTATTTCCACTCCCTTGGCTCAGGCCCTCATCATTTTGCATCAGATCCTAACTAGTTCTCTAGAAAGCAAAGCCTTTCCTGATATTGCTCAATTCAGCTAATTTATAGTTAACTAAGTGGGGATTATAGAGACTAAGAGACTTGCCTAAAGTCATATACCAAAAAAATATCAGAGATGAGATTTAACTATAACCTAGTGAATATAATTCTTAGTTAAAAATCTTAGAACAAGAATCAATAGTTAAAGTCCAGTCTAAAACTTTTCCTTTGTGTAGTACAGAATAAAAATATGGATTTTTCCCCTGCCCTGAAGGTCAAGAGATGATAGTTTTATTAGAACCCAGGAGAAATGAAAAATCCAATAATGCCACTCCTACACAAAGTTAGCCAACTTTCAGTCCCTTGAAGTTCAAAGCAACTGATCCCATTTGTCCCAAAAATATGGAGTCTACATAGATACCTGAGCGCGCGTGCGCACACACACACATACACACACAATTAAATTGAGAAAGACAATCAACCCAAACCAGAAAGTATATTGTAAGCAGACTAATATAGATAATTCTAAGTTTTTGTTCCATTTTGTCTGTATACATTTTTAACACTATTTAACCAATGATTAGTGAAATAAATTATATTTTAAGTAATCAGTGCTCAAATATTAGTATTTGTAAACTAAGAGAAAATATTGTATCATACTATTAGGAAGTTGATACCTAATAGGGATTTTTAGACTCCAAAGACATACAGTCCCCATGGATAATATAAAGCCTCCAGCAAAAGCTGTTTTGAACAAGTTAAAAATTCTTAAGCATATTTTCAAGGATAAGATCTCATGGAGAAAATGGAAGTACCTGCAAAAACTTCTCAGACAGATAATTAGACAAAGTTGTCATTTACTTCATAAACACCTTTGAATTTTTATATTAACTCTTTTCTTCATGATCTTATGTGCCATTTTGTTGCATAATATTAATCCTTTAGATAGCTTGCTCTTTTCCTGTCATTAGTTTTTGAACATTTATTATTGTCACCTTCATACTGGTATAGGAATTTCTAGAAGCAGGAGCTTCAAATATAGGGGTCAACAAACTATCACCCACAGGCCAAATGCAACATGTTGTCCATTTTTGTATAGTTTCCAAACTAAAAAAATAATTTAAAATTATTTCAAATGGAAAATAAAGATCAAAGTAAGAGAATATAAAGCCATACAAAACTTATGTGAAACTCACATTATGGACATTTCAGTGTCCATAACAAACTTTCATTGGAGCATATCCTTGTTCCTTTCTTATTGCCTGTGGCTACTTTTGTGCTATAGTGGCACCACTGAGTAGTTTGTTTATGGTCCATAAAACTTAAAACATTCAATATCTGGACTTTTACAGTGAAATTTACCAAACTCTGGTCTCAAACAATGCCTCCATGTCTTCCAAAATTATCTTCAACTGCCAAGTTTCCATTTCACTTTTATCCAAAATGTGAACCTCCTTTTATTTGAATTTTTCAGCCCTTTCTCAAGGCGTGGTACTCTCTTTAAATCAGAAAAGTTTGTAACTTCAACCACCATGATGACTAAAGACATAACCACAAGAAACATTTTCTTTTTCTTTTTTCTTTTTTTGATACAAGGGATTGAACCCAGGGGCACTCGACCACTGAGCCACATCCCCAGCCCTATTTTTTGTATTTTATTTAGAAACAGTGTCTCAGGGAGTTGCTTAGCGCTTCGCTTTTGCTGAGGCTGCCTTTGAACTCACAATCCTCTTGCCTCAGTCTTCCAAGCCACTGCGATTACAGGTGTGCACCATCGTACCAGGCTAAAATACATTTTCTTGAGTGGAAAGAGGTTTCCAGAAATCTAATTTTTAAAGAAAAATGTTCTTCACACTATACATCATAATCAAAATGATATGAACTTTGACTCTGTACATGCCTGACGTAAGATCTGTTTTATTCACTGAGTGGGATTATACCAACCTCACTGGCTTATTGTAAAGTACAAATATGATGAGTGAAATTCTGAACATACTACTCTATCTCATAATAATTATAGCATTTTCATCTTCCTCTTCTGTGTCTACTAAAATTCTGGGTGGTCTCTGATATCTTAAGGCTAAATCAGATCTAGAATCCTATGTAACAGTTCTCACAAAATAGCCCCCAAATAAATGTTTTTGTATTCTTTTTATATATTTTAGATACTTATTTTGGTTTTGTAGTTTGTAATTCCAGTCTCTATATCCTTCTTCTCCTTAAGGGCACCATTTTTCATGATGCCTTACACTTCCTCATAGGTACCCTTTATTACACATTGATTAACAGCAGATTTGGTCTGCATTGTTTTTTTATCCCCCTAGGCCATCAGCTTAGGACTTTTAAGTTGATAAACACGATAAAAATTATTTTTCTCATTCATACTAGCATTGTAAAGTTTATTATATCTAAGTACTATGATACCATAGTGAATCCTTGTGAATGACCAATATTACAATGGCAGATGGCAACCCTTGGGCATGATTATTGCAGTTTACTGCAGCATTTTCACAAGTTTCTAAATTGAAATTCTCAGCTGAAAGAGTAATACAAGATTGAAGAAAAGACCTTTAAAATGAAATAACTTCTGTAAGCTTTCATCAATTACTATATTGATTCCATCATTTTTTTAGGTCTTCAAGGTATATGCCTTATTTTATTGTACCACACTGTTATAACATTACAGCCTACAAAGGGAGATTTCTAGCCTGAGTTTTCACTCTAATATCGGTAGCTATGTTTCAGCATTCATCATCCTTTGGGACCATGAGTATATTAACAACTTGGAGGACTTTGAAGTGATTCCAGTTTTATTGTGATTATCCTGGATTAAGATACTTATTTCCTTTGCTAAGCAATATAACAGGAAATAAAATAGGTCTTTTTTCCTAACCAGAGTAGGATCATGTAAAATAAAATTCACATGAACACATAGATACAGAAACAATGTGGCTTTTATGAATTAATTTGTAATATCAAATTTCAAATTGTGGAAAAATAACTTTCTCTCATTTCCATCTGTTTCCTCTGAATTCATCCTAGAATTCCCAGACCATTTGGTGAGCAACCAGACGAAAAGATTGTTAGAAATGCAACCAGAATTAGGATGTATTGACTCAGAATAAGGGCATGACCTGCTGGTTAAGAGTGCATAAGATTTAGAGGATGGGATTTTCGACTATATCAGCTGTTTAAGTGTAATTTTTGTTTAATTACCTACTAGACCCCAGATTACTGAGTTTATGAATTACCTCAACACCCATCAATGAGACGTGTTGAGATATGTACAAATGAAACAAAAATTATGTCTTGTAAAGCAAATCAATAAACTTCATTATATTTTGTAGTGACATGATTTATTGTTAAGTCCAGAAAATGATGACACTACAAAAAATAGGTGTAATTTGATCAAGTCTTTATATTTCAGGTGATTTACTACCACTAAGAAATAAATAACTGAATTTTGTAATGATGTTTTAATTAATGATAATGTCTAGCATGCAGGAAGAAGCAAATAATCTGTGACTTATCCTTGACGTATCCCTTAGTAAGGAATTGTTAGAGAAGAATCACTAATGGCTACTAATCACTTGATGAATGATTTTATATCATCTGTAGCATCTGCTTTATATCTCTGTAAGACATTTCAATATTATCAGAATGTGACTGTCCTAAGATAGGTTAGTAGAGGCAAATGTCTGCCATCAAAAAATTCAAAGAAGTTGCTTTGATCAATTATGTAAGAGGATATATGTTAGTGTTTACATTTTACAAAGTTAATCTGAGAACCTCTGTTAGCATTTCAAAATTTAAACTAATATTTGTAGATGTGTAGTATAGTTTTTCTAATGTCAAAAAAAAATCTTCAAGGGTTAATCTCACACAATTAAAGATAAAAAGGTCAAGTTAAATATTTCTTGAACATCTTATTAATTGTCAAACATTGGGGACAAAAGAGGGTTAAAAGAAGATGATTGTCATCAAGGAGCTCAATTTCACATTTGGAAAACAAAAAAAAAATAATATTGCATTATATTCTGAGTGTGGTCATAGTCATCAATGGTTTTGTTCACAAAAATTCCAATGTTCTTTCCAGGCCCAGAGTACCATGTCCTTCCCATTCCCTTGAAGTTTGGTGTGGCCATTTAACTTGTTTTAGCTGATTCAACATGAGCAAAGGGTCAGACCCTAACAGAAACCTTAAGTCCCAAATGATTCAGCATTACCCTTTCCCATCTCACTGTCAATGCCAAACCCATGGAACATCACAGCCTCAGGCTGAGTGACTAGAATGACTAGAAGCCTTTTGGTGATCTTTGGACATGATAAGGACCAAAAGATACATGTTTGTTGTATTAAGCATGAGATCTTGTGATTCTTTATTACTGCAATATAATCTAGCCCACATTGATAATACTGATATCATGTACAAAACAACATTCTGGGCATATTATTCCAGTCTACAATGTGTATATCAAGTAAGTAATTAATCATATATATTTTTATGTTTATATGTACATATATATGTTCTATAAACTTCAAATATGTTTTTTGTACAAGTATATTTACATATGATACTTTTGTGTATGTAGCTTCTTTCTTCTTAATGCATATCTATTTATGGACCTTTTTGAAAGTGTAGATTATCAAGACTGCAGATAGAGCTCAGCAGTAGAGCTGGTGCCCAGCATGTGCAAGGCCCTTGGTTTGATCCCCAGCATGGAGGAAAAAAGACTTATAAAGCCACGTACAGGCCTCCAGACATCTTATTTAGTATATCTGGAGGAAAAACCCAGAAATATTCATATTAAGAAGACATTCAAGTAATTCTGATGGTCTCTAAACCTACTGGAGACTCTAGTAACAGGTGAACTCTAGGATCCCTTCAGCTCTAAGGTTATGTGATTCTAATCTTATGTTCACAAAAACAATAGGATGTTTTTATTTGTTCTTCATGCAACTACCATCTGTTTATTCTTGACAATTAAATAACTTTGCCTATGTATCTTCTCAGTGCCTTATTTCATTTTTCTTTAAGTTAGAGACTCATGGTGTGAGTTAGGCAAAGTGGTCTTTTTAAAATTTATTGTGAGAAGAATATTTTGTGAAAGCATAACCCAACATGCAAAATGTGCACCTAGAAGAAAAACTGCTGTTCACAAAATCAACTTAAAATTTCAATTGGAAATGTTCGTATAACAGAGTACTCGTCGGCAGAGCTCAACAGCTTTGGACTCAACTAACAGCATTGATTTTTCATGTTCTTCTCCCTTCAGCTGAAAAGAATCAAGTTAAATCTGTAGGGAATGAAAGCTAAACAGCCCTTTACATGAAAGTCTGTGTCCTGTTGCATTTATCTCGTAGGTTAAAATCATTCATTGATCGCTAATCACCTGTGGTTGTTTACACACAACAGGTTCCCTGGATTGCACAAAACCACAAGGAGGATTATACATACCACAGGAAGCAATCAATAAAAAAGACTCATAATGATCTTCCTAAGAGGAAACTGAAAGATTTTCCCTTTGTGACAGTCTGTATATGTGTGATAGGATTGTCAAAACAGACATAAGGATTTCCAGCTGGCAGAAAAATGTTTTTAACATTTGATTTTTATATTCACTATCCTTGTTGCACTATAATGATGGTAAAAATGAAAAAAGAAATTCAAAATTTCTTTTAATAGATGATTCAATTTTTTGCCCAGATAATCATGATGCAGGCCTTTGACATCTTTGGAAATTTACTAGGTTGAGTACTCTCTACCACAGCTTGCTAATGCCTAAAGCATTCAAACAAAAGTCCATTTCTATCACCTAAAAGAAGTTGGATGATATTTAGCTTAGGATTTTAAAAAAAATGGTTCAGCACATCTCCAATTCAAAAGTGATTATCTGGTCTTAAACAAAAATCACATTGTTTGTATTCAACTGAAATACATTGAAATTTGTTTATGGCACCATACTAGGAACAGATTATAAAAACATGAGTGATTTGAAACTCACCTTTAAAAATTTCATACTGATAGTTATATCTTGCAGATTCCTAGTTTATAGGATATATTATATTTAGTCCCCACATCAATAATAAATTGAATCCATTAATTCAATCAAAATGAATGGGTCCCTCCTGAGTTATGTCTTGAACCTTTAATGTTTATAAAAACTATAGATTTGATGTGCTTCACTCTGCAATGCAGACCCAAATAAATTCCAAAATGAAGGTCCCAATGAAAGAGAGAGAGAGAGAGAGAGAGAGAGAGAGAGAGAGAGAGAGAGAGAGCACACACGTGCGCAAGACTGACCCACCTGAGAACACTTGTACATAAGGGTAAAGAGAATATCTCACATAAAATTTCTTGAGATCTTCCAATAATAGCATCCTGTTATTTTCTGGTTTTATAAAGTTGCCTGATAATTTCTGCCCATGTTATATCTGATAGTGACAGAGTTCCCAAAAGTGCTTTAAGAGGGTTGTACTTCTCTGTGCATTTGTCAATCAGGATTTTTGAAACAAATCAGCTACTTATTATAAATAAATGACAGTAAAAAAACTTATACTGCATCATGTGAATACTGACTATAAATTGCTTAGTAGAAACCACTTATATATGCTATTTCTAAAACTTCATGACTCTAGCCTTATTTCCTCTAAGTGTGTAAATGTATATGGACTTTGAGTGTGAATATCAATACCTGCATGCCAAATAGTTGCTTGCTGCTCCAATTATCTGAATATCACAGTATGAAGTCATAATTTGCTCCCCAAACTACTCAGGCCTTTCAAAACATTGCCTAAAAATTAAATATCCTGCTTGTGCATGGCTTCTGAAAAAATTGAATGGCAGTTCATTTTCACAACACATGACAAACATAAAAGAAATTATGAATTAATTTAAAACCCTGCTTAGCAGGGTCTTATCAAATTGATGGCACCCTTTGTCTCATTGAAGTCAGGCATCAGAGTTGAAATGCTTAATTAGAATTAGGCATCTCTAAATGTTTTAGAGTGACAGCTTGGATCATCCTATTGGACCCCCTAATGGTTTGAAGCCTAAAACAAAACAATTGGCTTAAAAGGTTGACTGGATATGACTTTCACTTCCATGCACTACATTAAACACATCAAAATGTATTATGTGCATGTTCAAATAAACAAAAGCCAAAAAACTTGGGAGGGCTTGTTTAAGTGGATGGAGATGGATAGAAAGATAGATGATAGATGGATAAATAGAAAGATAGAAAGATCTATAAATGAAAGATAGATAGAAGTTTTGAAAATATCTGAATGGTGTGTGTGCCCTTGACAGTTTTCCTTCCTCTCTCCCTTCCCTTCCCTTCCCTTCTCTCTCTTTTCTTTTCTTTCTTTCTCTCCTTTCCCCAAGGAAAACAGGCTTAAATTAGAACTCAGTATCCATCTCTAATTATTTAAGATTATTAAGGAACTAGTATACATTGATGAATTATTTGGACTTTGGCCTCTCCAGTTTTGGCCATTTCACTATTTACTAGAAGCCATCATGAGTGTCTAATTAATCATGGATGCATGTGCATTATCCATCATAAAAACATCCTATTTAGGAATAACAGGCATCCGCAGAGGCTGTGGGATGCTGATTTCCCATTTAGAACACCAACGCCCAAAGGGAGAGGTCTGCACTGCCACACCTTAAGAACTTCATGCTCCCAGCCTATCAACTCACAAGTGTTTTCTTGGGTTTTAAATATTTTTCCAGGAAAGCATGAAGGATCATGATTCTCTCTCTCTCTCTCTCTCTCTCTCTCTCTCTCTCTCTCTCTCTCTCTCTCTCTCACACACACACACACACACACACACACACACACACACACACACATACACACACAATTAGTAAATCAATGCCTGTATTTTGAGCAGCTTAACTGATTGCTCTAGTGTTTTGGAGCCAAGTTCTATGGTCAGTCAACTTTAGAGTAACATCTGCTTAATTAACTCATAAAAGTAACTTCAGAAATAGAGCCATACTCTGATGGTGTTAGCTTGAAACAGGAAAAAAAAACAAACACATAAACTATTAGTGTATCATTCAGTGGAGACTAGGTTAGTAGCCCTTGTTAGGATGAGGATGAGATGATGCCTTAGGCTAGTTCAGATAATTCTAATATGATTCAGATTTTACCATAGATCCAGTATCTTCTGATCTCAGAGTAGCACCACAACTACTAAAATTGTAGCATGAACTTTATATTTATAGATCAAAGTTTAATTTTAAGGTTTTCTTTGGCATTGAAAGGAAAAAGGTTTTCATTCTTTAAAAGAAAATTGCAATAAAAAGAAATATGCAAGTTTCTTTTGCCTATGGGAGCAAAGTTGTACTTATTTTCCTTTTTTAAATAGTTTATAACAACTTCAAATATTACCTAGTAGGATTGACTTAATTTCCCATTAAAATAATATTCATGACATTAAGGAAAATATAAAAAATACAGACCTGTGAGTCTATGGCAAAACTGAATTTTCATATACTAATTCAATTTGAAATACAGTTTATTTACACTTCTTTGGATTTCAGAATCAGACAGTTTCTTAGGCTTCAGCTTTCCACTCTCATCTGGAAAACAAACTAGCTCAGGAAAGCCTTAGAGTAGAATAATTTCACTTCTTTTCCACTGAAAATCCACTCATCATCAATTACATGTGCACTGTTTCCACTGTGTGGAAGGGAGACTACTCACCCCTGAATTGTGTGACATTTAGTACCATTTATTTTTATTAAGGAACTCCAAGATTTGATAATGAACTAGTGACTAACGGTTTTGGAGGACTTTAACTTCTTAGGTTTGGGAGGTTTATGCTGTTGTGTTTTACAGGCAAATTCCCTTTCCCTTCCCTGCCATCTGATTTTTCACATCTCCTAGTATTATTGCTTATAACAGTGAGAACAGCATTGAGAGAGCCCAACAAAGCTTCCCAAGTGTGAAGAGTGACATTTTTTTTTTATTCCAAAACCACTTCAGGAAGCAATGTTGTATTTCTACTTAACATTTAATGTTTTGCAGCTGCTAAAGAATTATTCACTAAATAGTAAAACAGAGGAAAATCAATCTCTTCCTAACATCATTAGTAATAAATATGTTTGCTTGTATTTTCCAAGAGAAGTGACAAGAAATGCAGATAATGAGCGAATATTTGACAGACATATACAAATGTGCCAGCCAATATTAGAGAAAGCAAAATGCAAAATAAAGAACAGAAGCATATTATTACTTTCCATAATAAAGCCTCATTCTAAATGTCCAGTACAAATTAATGAAACTTTTTGGTTCCTGTGAAAGTAGGATTAAAATGCTTCTAGGAGAAATGCATTGTACCATTCTTAGAAATGTCTTTGTAATATAACATTTTCTTTAAAAATTTTTTTGTAGTTGTAGATGAATATAATACCTTTATTTTATTTATTTATCTTTATGTGGTACTGAGGATTGAAACCAAGGCTCACATGTGCTAGGTAAGCACTCTACCACTGAGCTACAACCCCAGCCCCTGTAATATGTTTTCATACTTTATTTTATATTTCCAAATTGAGCTCATTTAAAATGAATCATATGGATTCATTTTAAATGAAACATGTGGAGGAAAAATACCATATTAAAAAGGACAAAAGTTGAACTTCTGTGCAGCTTTGTTTACACTGTCAACACCAAGTCCATGGGAACCTTCACTGGTTCATTTACCTGAGGCTCTAAGTTGGCACTGCAGAGAGAAATTGGGACATACAGCTTCTCTTTGATTCTGGAAGAGTGGATTGTGGTACAATGCGACCAGTTATTACTCTTCTGAATTAGGATGGCCAATGAAAAAGGTGGAGTCAGACTGGCAAGGCAAAGAGGGAAGGGGGAAGTGATTTGAGATAGAAAGGAGGATGCTCCCACTGTCCCAAGGACTATTCTTAGCATCTGTTTAGATTCAGCTAGAAAGTGAGGCTCCCCCGGAAGGATACATCATCTTTGATTACACCTTTTCTCCTTTCCATTGTTTTCTAACCTAATATGATGCTCCATGATAATACAATGCTCTTTTTTGTATCTTCATTCATCCTACTTAGTTTCTAGAAGATAACGATCATGCCAAATCATAATGGTTGTCCAGATTTGGCATTTAGTACTAATTATTTGTATAAATAGCTATATATCAGTAAAGAGAAGAATTTTAATCAAAAAAAAATTTATTCTGTCTGGCTAGAACTCTTTGGGTAACTTTATATTTGACAAACTTTGATGGTAAAGAGAAAAATGAGAGGGAGGCTACTTTCTGAATAATTTAGGCCCTTAAGCCCCCTTTACCTGGACTTAAATGGAAATTTGATTGGATTGCTTTCATCCAATCTGGGCTTCATTTGACCTGATTTGAAAGTCAATAACAGAGTCTGATAGAAGGCTCTAATCTATGCTCATCTGCTTGATTTCAGGAGTCTTTTGGAAATTCTGAGAAATATGCATATTTTCTCTCACATCTGGTCTCCCTTTGCTGGGCCGGGTGGGAGCAGGAACTTGCAACTGTGCTCTCTGGTGTCATTGGTTGCATCTGTGCAGCTCTCAATGTCTCCTCCTACTCTTCGATTCTAACAAATGCATTTTTTGATGTGGGTGTAAACCTAATTTTCCTGTGCATAATGCTCGTGCCTCTGGAGTGCGCAGAGCTGGTTGGAATCTGCACTAAGTGGTTTGGGAATAAAGGCTTTCCTTGTCATTATTTGCACAGTCTGTAGTATTCAGCTGCCAACCCATGCTGTATTATTTGTGTGATGCTTGGTGACAGTCTGTGTTGAGTTTTAGCTATGATTCTTGACATAATTTAATGAGCTGGAATGCCATTTTCCCCTGTAAGAAATATGCACATATTTTCAATGCCAATGAAAAGTTGTTTACTTTACACATACATTATTTTTCTGAATCCAGAATTTCTACTCTTAACAGATATTAACATTATGTATTCAGTATGTAAAATATACTTTTTTCCCCACTTGCATTTACAAGAGGTCTAGTCTTCTGAATAATTGAAGGAAGGAAATGCACCCACTTGGTCGCACAAGGCTTGCTTCTTTCCTATTCTTCCTAATTAGCTTTTAACAAGCTGTCAATCTTCCATTCTATATATTACATTTGTGAGGAGAGGACAAGGATGAGTTACAATCTCCGTGTGAAAGTAGTCTGGGCTTCTTAACGGAAGCATCTCCAGGCTGTCAGGGCGGGTCTTAACACATGGCTTTGAGTCAAATAGAATATGATTTTGCCTTGTGCCCTGAACTGATGCTGAGCACTTATTTATGGGACTGTCTCATCTGCTCCTCTTCTTATAGTTGCCATTGACCTCTTCCACACAGACCCACCTTAACAAAATAGAAAAATCCCACTTAATACTTTTCTTTTTTTTAAATTAGATTTTTTTTTAAAAGCTTATCTTTCTTCTTTCTAATAATGGAAATAACACATTAAATATGAAAAAATAGAAATTGTCTTTTAATAATCTATACAGCATAACTAATATTTTAGTACTTTGCTTTTGGGGTTTATCTAAGGATTTGTGAATGGTTGTGTGGGTATATGTATGTATCTACATAAAGAATAGATTGTTTTTATCACAGAAATATGATATTTTATATGTATTATTTCTATAGCCTGTATTTTTAATTAGTGAAATAAAATGCTCCATTGTATGTTTAATGATTTTTTTTTTCATTTAAGCAGGAAAACTCAACCTACATAGCATCTCAATGTTGTGTTTTAATGAGGGATCTCTGGAGATGGATGACTTGGTGCTCCACAATGTTTCACAAACTCATTTGGCCTCAAAATTATCTTATCTATGTAATGTGGTCAAGAGTGGACACTCTCTTTCCACTTTTGGAAAGGGTTTTCAGGATAAATCTGTCTAACATTTGGTAGAATTAATATAGTCCTGCATATAATAATACTAAAAACAATAAAAATAGCATAAGACTTTGGTATTGCTTACTGTGTGCCAAGCACTTTCCTTAAGCACTATCTATATACTAATAGTTTTACTGTACTAGGGAGCTATCTATAAAGCTCTTAGCAAAATGCCTGTTAGATAATCAAACTTTAAGGTTTATTCTGTAATTATTGTCCTGTCAAAAGATTGGGTAGACTAATGTTACAGATGAAAAGTAATTTTATCAAAACATCTTCAAATCTTTAACATCAAATTCCTTGAATATGCAATACATACATTAAATATTGTGAATGGCAATTTAGCATTATTTTAGACAAAGATGAAATTCTGAGAATGGATATTTAAAATAGATTTGTAAATAACATATCCATTATTGAAATA
The DNA here is from genome assembly GCF_052094955.1 of Ictidomys tridecemlineatus. Classification (NCBI taxonomy): domain Eukaryota; kingdom Metazoa; phylum Chordata; class Mammalia; order Rodentia; family Sciuridae; genus Ictidomys; species Ictidomys tridecemlineatus. Next base: position 118,538,570 of record NC_135479.1, read on the forward strand.
ACAAGTTTCAATATCCCTTTTAATACCCATTGCTAAATTTGGAATAAACAAGTTAAATAAAATAAAGAATTATTTATAGAGAATTGAAGTAAAACAAGTGTCCATCTGTTAGTCAAATAACGATCCATGTCTTTATTTCATTCAACTATAGTCTTTGCTGCTGTGAGAGATCAAACAACTGAAAGGTGAAATAATGAAGTTCATTTGCTTCCAGTGGCCTAATATTGGGTTTAAAGTGGAGATGGGTGACATCTTTCTAAAGTTCATATCAGCATGTGCATCTCTGTGAGACATGGGAGACAGCTTACTGTCGTGGCTATGAGCACTCATTCAATATCAGAACAACCATCCTCACACATCAGGTCTGCCTCTAAGAACTGACACCAGGAATGTCACTTATATTCTCCATATCTAATTGCTTTGTTTATAAAATAAAAGCATTTGCTTGAGATAAGGAATGTCAAGCACAGAATACAGAGCCCGGAACACAGGCACATAACTAAATTATTGGCTGCTGATTTAAAATTTACAACAACGGCAGATTTTCCAGTGTGGGCTCTGCTGATGTGTCAGGATTTGACTTTGAGATCTCTGCAGAAGAGAAAATGAAGATGACTAGACTACAAGTAGTTCTGTTTGCCTGTAACTCAGAAGAAAGAACAGGATTGGGAATTGTTATTGACATTTGGAGATAGAAATTTTAGGAGAAAGATAGCCCCTGAAAAAGTGGGAAGGAAAAGGGTCTAGGGTTCTAAAACTCTGATATCTACCTGTTCTTACAAACATTAAGTATTTATGTTTTTTTATCCAGATTATACTTAAAGTTTTAAAACCATCCTGTGGCTAGAAGTTTCAGTTGACTATGATTCATTGGTGTCCAGAAAGATTAGTGGAAGTAAAATGATTTGGAAGAATTCGTAAGAATGTATTTAAAAATAGTTTTTTAATAAGAATATAAAATTTGGTAAGTTTTTAAAAAAAATTTTTTTGTTGTTTTTCTTTTTTATGGGGGTGGGGTTGGTTTTTTGGTACGGGGGATTGAACTCAGGGAAACTTTCCCACTGAGCTGAATCCCCAGCCTTTCAGTTTTGTGTTGAGACAGAGTCTCGCTAAATTGCCGAGGGTATGGCTAAGTTGTAGAGGCTGGCCTTGAACTTGAAGTCCTCCTGAGTCACTAAAATTAAAAGCGTGCACCACCAAACCTGGATCTTCTGTTATTAACCATGGCCACCCTATGTAAAATATTTATTCATTAAAAAAAGCTGCTCACTAAATAATTAGGTAATAAAGCATTTTGAAAAACAGTACCTAGTACATTCTTTCCAGACATACAACTCCCTTTATGTAAGGACAGCCTATTTTTAGATGTCTTCTATTACAGTTGAAAATAATCATATATAACTTTTGTTAAAACATTCTTCAGTTATTTCAATAATTGGCTGCCAGTAAAAGGGCTTCATGTGTGATACAGCCTTCAGTCTTTTTTCTCTCCTAGCAGAAGTAATTCGTTTAAGCAATATAAAACTTCTTAATCTACAGGGGAGAAAAGAGAAAAACAGTCAATAAGACATAATTGGAAAGATTTATCTTCCTGTATGACTTGAGGCATTTGCAAGTCCTACTTCTGTTTATTTATACTTTCAGAAAAATTTCCCTAATAGCCAATGCTATAAATGTCAATTTATAGACTCTTGGGTAAAGGAGGCATCTGGATTGTTCTTTTGAGAACTCATCTTTACTACCTCAGACGGAATATGATGAATTGTTAAATAATATCCAGTTAGTAAAACCAAGTTTTTAAAAAATGAAGTTGTCCCATAAACATTCACTGTAAAAATAGTAAAAAAAAATCTGCTTAATTTTATATCAGAAAGTGAAGCATAACATTTCAATAATCCTAAAATGAAAATTAAATAAAAGTAGAATTTATAGGACTTTAGTACAGTGGGTTTTCCAGTGTTGCCAGACTTTAAAGTATCACAGAAGGAAATCATTATATCTGCATTGCTGAGTCAATTACCTGTGTGACTGCTAATAAATTTTGTCTTCTGATTTTGATGGATATTTAACCAGCTGCTTCTGGCATGATTTCTGTTTATATACATGGAAAATGCTTCAACTGAATTATTAAGTGTGAACAACTGAAAGATAGTAATAGTTGTATGGTTACTGTTGCTTAAACAAATGTAGGAACCATAACACCTTTATATTGAGACAAGGATCTTTCTGTAGCTAAAGGAAATGGAAGAATTTTATAAAATTATTGTTTTCTTTATCATTTATGAATACTTCAAAGAATAGTTAATAGAGTTATTTATAAACTTCTAAACTCAAACAAATGGAACCATTAGAAAATGCTTTGGAAATGTCTCAGGATGTAAAACTTTCATTTACTAAGTTTGTTTTGTCTCATGTTAGAATTATGTGCTCATTTGCTGATATAAATATAAAATTACTGGAAATATAAAATATAATTTTATGCTTACAAAAAAATCTGATATTGGAACACTTAAGGATTGCTGAAAATTTAATTGTATTACATACATTTCTATGTAAAGGAGACTTAAATAAATATATTAATGTTCAACCTTATTTTTCAAAGGTCCATATATGTGTGTCTGTGTGTGTATATATACATATATGAGATATATAACTTGTATTCAAATAGAACTATACTTTGATCTAACTGGAAAAGTGAAATGAAAGTTTTAGCTCGAAAATTATGTGGTAGTCTCACAGCTTATCAAAATAAATCTCATACATGTATATTCTCTGATAAATTTAGACTGTGGCTAAAATTTAATTACTATATTAATTATCCTGAAGCCATAACATGTCCCACCTTTTTTCTTTCTACTATATGTAGTCTCTACAAAAAGCAAGTTATATCTTTGTATTTTTTATCATCTATCTTGGTGCCCTCCAAACAGTAAAAACAACATATATATGTGTATATATACATATGTGTGTGTATTCCACTGCATTTTTGTAAATTTTAATGCATGTCCTTGTGTATTCACATAATTTCATAATTTCATGATGGTTTAATGTTAAGCTCCTCTATTTAATTCTTCCACGCACAGTTCAGTATAAAGTCTGTGTATTTCCCCACATACAGTGCAATAGAAATTCTTTATATCTGTGAACAAGGGAATACTGTGGTGGACATCAAACATTCCACCTGGCATTGTTTTCCTTATCTTTTTGTCCTTATACTATTTTTTAATTGATTTATTTTTATTTTAATGTGTTATATATGACAGCAGAATGCATTAAAATTTATATTACACATATAGAGCACAATTTTTCGTATCTCTGGTTGTATTGTACACAAAGTAGAGTCATATCATTGGTGTCTTCATACATATTAATTAGGGTAATGATGTTCATCTCACTCCACCATCTTTCCTACCCTCATCCCCTCCTTCCTCTCCCTTCCCTTTACCCTATCTAGAGTTCATCTAATACTCCCATGCCCCGCCCCCAACCACATTATGAATCAGCATCCTTAAATCAGAGAAAACATTCCGGTATTTAGTTTTTGGGGGATTGGCTAACTTTACTTAGCATTATATTCTCCAACTCCATTCATTTACCTGCAAATACCATGATTTATACTCTTTTAATGCTGAATAATATTCCATTGTGTATATATATATTTTTGAGGGATGAGAGAGGAATAAATATCATTTATCTACTTCAACAATCCATGTACTTCAGGCAAATGCCTTCTTAGAGGTCCATACCGTAGCAGATGGTACAGGACTGTCTAATCAATTAATTCCATCCTTCAACAATGGGCACAGTCACTGAATCAAAATTTAATGAGCCCAGTTCCCAGACTTTGGTCTGACTCTTCCCACTGAGTCACTGAGATGGGAACCTGGAGCTAGTGGCAGCCATATTGCCCTCCAGTGGAGAGATCCTGCCTCAGAATGGATCCAAGGGATGGAGCAGGGAAGATGTGATGTGGCATCTCTTGATTGTTAAATCCTGTCTTAATCTAGTGCTAGTCTGAACTTTTCTGTTACATCATCTAATTAATAGCCTTATTTTGGCTTAGGATTGCTTGAGTTGACTTTATACCTCTTGCAACCAAAGAGGCCTGTTTAATACAGTTTACTGTGGTTATTTTATCCACAAGCAAGAAACTGGAAAAGCAAAAGGTCCAAGATGTCCTTTTCAGAAATCAGTTGATCTGTGTACCCTTATATGGTATCCAGTTCAGAGAACCCATGTTTATTACATCAGAATAAATCATCAGTCTTTATTTCTTTCCTTTTTTTAATCTTAATACTATTTTAAAAATATGTAAAATTTTAACCTTATATCTTTTAATGATTAATTATCTACTCTGCTACTTAATACAATTCAGAGTGGCTTCAAAATATTTATTTAAAAGTTACTAATAAAAGACAATCAATTGCATTTAAATATATAAGAAACTAGCAGAGAAAATAATTCATGTTTACAATTCAGATTATTTTACTAGACTTTTTTATCTAATGATTGTCAAACCTTATTATCACCACTTAAGTTGTTTTACCGAAAGATAAACTTGGTGAAAACAAATATATGTATTACCAATTGTTTTGCAGAAAGGACTTCCCTAAAAAGAAAAAAAAATTCAATTCCTGAAGTACTAAGAGATTAAACTTTGCTAATATTTAGAATTGCTTGTTATTCAAACAGGCACTAAACTAAGGTAGACTATATGCTGTATGTCAAAGTTAATGAAAAACATTCCTAGGTTACTAGGGACTATTTTAATTTATACCTGTTTTCCTGTTGTAATAGCCAATTATCCTCCATTTACTATCAAAATTATTCCAATTTAGAGAAAAAAATTTAAGGTTGCTTCAGGTATGGCCAGCGAAAATAACTTGAAGCTGCATGTTAAAGCAAAATGGCAAGGTGATAAACTTTTAGCTTTTTACTAATAAATGATGTACCTGAAAGGCATTATATAATCATAATCACAAAGTTTGTATAGGAAAACAATTTTTAAAATTTAAAATAAAAATGTAAAATATTATTATCAATATATGACTCTACTTAATCGGTAAGAAAAAATAAACATGTACAATTATTGAAAAATTTTGCTTTATTCCTTAACCTTCAGTGAGGTTCCTCAGAAACGAGAATCAAGTCTGACCCACAGGCAGTACTGGTTCATGTATATGGATGTATCCTCTAACTCGACTCTGTGCTAAGTGAAGCATTCTTTATTAATCATCTACCTCAGTAGTCACCACTAAGAAGATCTTTCTAAACTGTAAATCTTGAGAGAAATGTAAAATGTTATTATTGTTATTATCATTATCATTGGAGTGCACAGACGTGTAACCATTGTCATTGTGAAACCTGCATTTAAAACATACAGGAAATTTGCTTTGCAAGAAGAGTTTTATTTTTAACTTCCAAAATAAACTGTGAGTCAGAGTGTGATCAGCATGTCCTCATATCTGTCAGATATTCCAAATGTCATTCCTTGATTTGTTTTTTTTTTTTTCCGTCCCATAACCTATCTCTGAAACCATAAGAGAAACAATCCCTGATTATTTAGGTTGGATCATTATTCATATGGTCACTAAGGTAGAGTTCAGACACAGAGGACAAACTGAAACAAAGGTTGTACTTTCCAAATTCTCCTTCTTCTTATATTTCCATGTTTTTGTTTGGATTATCTTAGATAGTCAATAATCATAAGTACACCCCTACAAAAGTAGTGGACTGACTCATAAATGTGAGACTCATGCAGTAAATCTGGAAATGATAATAGGTATTTGCAGGATCTGTGAAATCTCCCTTATCCATTGATAGATCATAGAGAATTGATCCACAAACATTTTAGTAAAAGGCATAGTAGAAGGCTATGAAGCACTTGACCTGGACTGCAACTATTTGACTCTGTCATTGTAGCACATAAGCAACCATAGACAAATGTGAGCAAATTGCTGTGTTCCCCTCAAACTCAATACTGGACATCAAAATTTTATTTTCATATTAATTATCACATCATAAAATATGATATGTCTTTCAGTTTCTACCACTTCAAATATAAAAACTATACAACTTACACAGAAATAGGCAATGAACTGAATTGGACCTGTGAGCCATAGTTTCTTGACCCCTGTCATAAAGTATACTGTTGTTAATTAGAAAGCAAAAAAAAATAATACAGAATTGTGTGTGGAAATCAGCAAACTTCCCCAAATGTGCATCAAGGAGAATATAATAAATGTGTCTGAGAAGAGATGCTATATTTTTTCTTCTCTTAGGAAATGCAGATTATTATGGCTTTAAGAAAATTTTATAAACACAGGAGTTTCAAATTGGTTTTTACATAAATAGTTCATGGCAAATACACTGTCAGAAAAGTGCTTTATTGTGCAAGATATGATGTCAGTTTCATGTATAACCAGCTTCCTTGCCAATCAAATAATACTATAGATAGGTGTGACATCATGTCTAGGCATAATCACAATTTTGACTGATAGGTTAGAATATGGGATATAAACAGGAAAATGGAGAATGACTGCTTGACTTAAACTGTAGGTAAAAATAGTTGAAAAATAATAATATTACTAATATTACTAACATATGAATATATTAGAAATGATTCTAAAATTATTCCTTTTATAACTGCCTAGATATGATCTAATTATGAGAGAAAGTATTATGGAAATTTCTGATATCATTTTAATTCCTTGTTTACCTAATATAGTTCAGTTTGAACATATTATATATTATTAATACAATTAGATATGATTGAAATTCAAGAATAAATATATTTTATTATATGAAAGAGAACTCACAATATGTTGCCAACTATTAACAACAAATAAAATTAAAGTTATATTTGCTAGCTCAGTACATTATTTTTTAACACAAAACTACATCAAATAATTTTTTTTAAGTTTATATAAATCTTAAATGATATTAAAATAAAAACATCCAAATTTGATGAGATGAGATTTAAACCCTTCCTTGTATCATATGGTTGTCAAATAAAACAAGCAATTAAGCAGAGAGATGCAAAGTGACTTATTTAAGGTTACACAAAAAGTTGTGATAAATTAAAATAAGAATCTTCTTTTCATATTTATAATATTACACAACCAAAGAAAGTAAAAGAAATCCAGCTTGTAAACTGAATAAAGAAAATTATCATGTTTTAAACTGGCAGTCTTTATTATCAACATCTTTCTTCTTCTTTCCATTACTTCTCTCCTCCTTTTTTCTCTTCTTTAATAAGCCAGTTGTAATTCACTTTGAAAAATAAATTTCAAGTATTATTTGTGCTATTACTTCCCTTTAAAAAGTATTTTATATATTCACAATTAAATTGTATTTTTGTGAATCATTAACTCCCACATGGTGATCTGGATCCTGAATTTGAATATATGACATAATGAATGCACTTACACTTATGGCTTATATTTTTGATAACTCTATTTAAAGACTTGTCAGGGTAAACATTCTTAATAGAACAAAGGATGATATTGTTCACGATTAAAACTTATTGATAAATAACATTAACTTTAATCCTCCTGCCCATGATTCTTAAAGAAGATTCATAAAATCCTGCATAGGAAAGACCACACAGATTTCTATAGGGATGCAAAAATTCATTTTTCCCCACTGATGGGACCATATGGTAGATTCTCTTTTCATCAGAGAACTCACTGTTTCCTGCAGAGCTGGATATTTTTTTAATGAGTTAATAATATGGTGAGCATCATAAAATGGTGACTTTAGGCATCTCTGTGAATAGCTATCAATAACAAAAATATTATAGATATAGCTACAGAACTATGATCTATGTTATAAAGTTGCAGACAAAAGAACTCTTTGGAGGCTAAAATGATTTAATGAGAATTAAATTGTATTTAAGGCAAGTTTTAAATATCTTAGCATTAAAAATGTATTTATTTCTAGGGAAAATGTGATATTTATTTGTATGGATAACTTGTTTAGGATAAATCAATACTGATTAATCATTGCCTACATTAAGGCAAAATGAATATTTTTCTCTCCCAAACAGATTCTCAGACTCTGTATATCATAATGCAGATAACAATATCACATCTTATTATATTTTAGATAACTATAGTCCAGTGGATATTTTTAAAGCTTTATGCCTTTTCTCTGCCTATTTTTCTCTCATGAGTTAGAGTTAAATACTGACATGTTAATATATATATATATATATATATATATATATATATATATATATATATATATCCCTTCTTGAAGAATCTGGAATTTTTTTTGTCAAAATAAAGGCTAAAATATATATTATTTAGACTTAGAAAATAATTTTTAAACAGCTAAGTAATTTTTAAATAGGGTCTGTGCATAACTCTAGTCCACTTGGACATAAATAGAAGTGTTTTATGCCTCTTTCCAATTGAGCTCTTAGGAGAAGGAATAAGCCTCCCATGTTCTTTCTGCCCTATCCTGTTACCAGGGTATCGATGTGATGGGACCCATATTTGTCCAATCAGAAGGAAGAAACACCTGGGGAAATCAGAATAACAAAAAATGCATCTTGTTCCCTCATGACTGGAGTCACCGTTTAACCCTGAACTAAAAATGATACATGAACAATAATTTTTTTTTTTTGTTTTATGGCAAACTTGGAAATTTTTGTATCTATGAACAATGTTATATAGTTTTTTTAATCTAATGATTTGAGGAACTATATGAATATTGAATATTAATTTTAATTAATGAACATCTTCTTTCATTTTTGAAATAAGCTCTCCTTGATCAACTTTGCAATAAATTAAATGCTACTATTCTATTTAGGCTGTTTACATCAGTGCAAAAAAAAACCCATTAACATTGAAATTTTCCTTTAATTTTTTTTCATATCATACTTATGTTGGATTCATAAAATAATTTTCAGAATTTCTCACATTGTTATATTCCTGCCTAATTCATATGTCGGGAAGATAGTGGTTTCCTAAAAACTTGAAAGAAGGGTCTTTTAAACCACTCTTGTCCTATATATTTTTGCCTATTCTTCTAGTTTCTTCTGTAATTACATATTCTAAAACTCCCTACATTTTGTCAATTTTGATCTACCATATATTTTTAGAAAATCATCCTTATAATGAGTTTTGTATATCATAGGAGACAGACTTGAATATCACAGTCTTAAATTTTTTCTCAGAATTTGTATTTTCTTTTTCATTCTTAATAGAGTGCTCTTGAGTTTTCTTTTTGTTTGTCCTCTCTGTATTATAAAAGGCAGAAATTTGTTTGACTGCCTTCTCAAGTAGCTTCTGTGGACTTTTCCTGCTTGAAAATTAACTTTTTGCTGCAAAGGCTCTCCTCCAGCCTTACTTGTTTGTTTTTATTTTATTTCCTTTCTTGATTTGGTCAGCCGTTCCCTTAGTTTTAGCTTTTGTTGCCTAATAATAAAAACATTTATAGATAAAATTTTAATTTCTGATCATCTGTTGACTCTGTCCCGAAAATTTTTATATGTAATATTCTCACTCTAATTTTTCTACTGACATCCAGTTGGAATTTTTATTTCTCCATTGCCCGAACATTACTTTGAAGAGTTTTTTTTTGTTTTGTTTTGTTTTGTTTTTAATTCAGGGAATTTGGTTCCAATTTTATTACTAATTTTGATTTTTAGAGTATTAAATCCAGAGAAGGTGGTTAATGGTCTCTCTACTTTTGGAGATTTAGATTTATTGATGTTCTTTAGTACCTATACACAATGAGTTTAAAATTTTTTTCATGGAATTTTGAAATGTACATACTGGACATACCATTTAATTATAAACTATGTGAAGAGAACTACATAACATGTGTATTCTTTTTATTTTTCAGATTTTTGGTATCTTTACGTATTTCATATGTAAGCTAAAATAGAGAGGCAAGTTATTTTTTTCCCATTATTTTAACATTTCTGTCTGCCACAGAACTTCTAAAAGTTTCTTCTTTGTACATTTAAATATTCATTTTTGAACTTTGTTTCATCAATCTTTAATATATATTGTACACATTGTCAATAATGCAACATCAATGTCTAATATACTACCTAAATTTCTACTATTGTGGTCCCTGTAATTATATCAAATATGAAAAACATATTCTTATTTTTTTAAAAAATTCTAATCTTGAATCTATTCCTTTGGTTCAGCTTTAAGGGATAGCATTTGGATTTAATTTTGTGAACCATTTTGATAACCGATTTTTTCATTTTTGTGTTTCTTTGCAATTTCCTAAGCATACTTTAATTTCCTCAGATATATCGTAGAAACATATATATATATATATATATATATATTCATATGGACATATATGTGTGTGGGTATATCTACCTATTCATTTGCCAATCTCTTAACTTCCTTCCCGACTCATTCTCATATTTTTACCCCTTTAGACCTGCTGGCTGTGTATAAAGGTAGAAATATAATGTGGTAGAGACACTTGAAGAAGAACCTGCAAAAATAAGAACAACACACAGTAAAGATATTTAGCAGAGCTTGGGTGTAGGAGACTTGTTGAATTGATTTCTATTTTTACAAATCACAGCAAATAATTTGATTCCTCCTTCAAACTAGAGCTGATTTAAGAATACTATAAAATATTGTTTATGCATAGAGACTACTTTTCAAAAATATTATAAAATAGACAAGTCATGTGTGTTATTTGGAATATATGCATATGCAACTAGTTCACTTTTATAAACTACTTAAGACTGTAGCAGGAAAGTACATTAGATGTAGATATTAAGTATTTAGTAGATACAATTCTCTGTAAGTTTTAAGAAAAATCATATAACAGGACAAAAGACTCAAGAGTACATCAGCAATCGGGATGGTGCCCACATGCTGATGGGGAAGATCAGACCCTCACCTGAATAGAAGTTCTGAGAATTCAGGCTTCTGATAATTCTTGTCTCCTTTGATATCAAAGAGTTGAGAAGATAACTTAATAAAAGCCACCCTAAGTTAGAGAAGCTTCATCATCCATTTCTAACTTAAAGTGTAATAAGGTGGTTCCTACTGAGTACTCTTCTATTTTGAGACCCCAAAGTAACTCCCACCTATTCTGTCACCCACAGAAGCCTTCCTCAAGCTATTCTTTCTACCTGCTTCTTAATTCCTTACTGTGCTCTGAGTACAAAGTTAAGGGAGATAGAAAAATCTGTAAGTATGTTTTTAAAAGCCTCAAATCTTTATTCTCAATTTATGAACAATTTTTAGTTGGGAGAAAGTTTAATAAGTGAATTTGAATCTTAAAAATCAAGCATAAGACAGTGAGTTTACAACATAGTGAATTTTGAAGTGTGTATGTGTGTGCGTGCATGTGTATGTATGTATGTATGTGTGTGTGTATATATATATACATATATATGTATATATGTGTATGTGTATATATTTGTTTGTTTACCACCCTCCATCAAATATTGGCAGAATTTATATCCATAGTCAGGCAATTTGAATGTAGGTTTCAGGCTGGGTGTTAGGTGAGGATTATGATTTTTTTTTCTGTACCTTCAGAAGCACTTTAGAAGTCATCACAGGGAAAGGCCAAATAAGATGCTCTTTGTCAAGCACTGCCTTAAGTTGGAAACCCCACGAAGAGAGAATTTTATTCTCTTTCATAATAGAATGTATTAGGTCAAACACTTTTTCAAGATGGGCTTAGTAGCTTTGAATGTGTGCTTGGTAAAAGCTATACCATGGACTGTCACATTTTAGTTGAAGGTTTCAACATGAATACTTTACTACTTGAGCCTTAGGAAAAAAAAAAAGTTACAATGACTCAGATATTTCCCAAATAGTCATTTATTCTTTCAAATGGAAGATTTAGAGCCAAAGAGTGAAATTCTGAAAGAATATGGAATTTGCTATGTAATTAACTAGAAAATTCTCTGTTAATATGAAGGTGAGAGTTCTACTAACTAACAATATATTCGTGGTTTTGACTCAGTAAGTACAAAGTTATCCTTTTGATGCGGAGTAGCCTAAGGGTGATTTCTAATTAAAATTTTGAAAGCTGATGCTCAGTATACCATGTCTGTCTGCAATTCTAAATTAAACTGGAATCTCTTACATTGAGTTAGTCTATAACCTTTCTTTCACTGCTATGTAGTAGTTGAAAAAATGCTAATTTAGCAAATCAGATCAAGTTCAGTCCTAAGCTGGTATTACTATTGCAAATAAAGTTAGTGGTAGTTATGGTCAAGTTGCAATTTATGGAACCTCATAATCCTACGAGTAATAAAAATAATAATTTCAACAATAATAATATTCCACCGTTTATTATACTCCTGCTGTGTTTCCAGGCCTTTTAAATGCATTATCTCATCTGATTCATGCCGCAAACTATATGAGAGAATTATCATTTCAATTCTATAGTTAAAGCAGCTGAAGTGAGGGGGGAATAAAAGATGATTTTAACAAAGGAAAGGACGGGAGCCAAGGGGTTGAGCAATTGGGTAAAAGAGGCAGTTAGAAAGATTAATTAAAGAGCTTATAAAATCTTGTAAGTAACACTTACTCTAGGTTTTTAAATTGTTTTAGTAGTGCATGTGTGCCTTAAATGATTTGGAAAGATAGAGTAAAACACAGAAGAAAATAAAAAATCAATTCCATGTCACATGCTTTACTCTTAACATGTGTAGTAGATTTCCATTGTATGCTGCCCCGGAGATTTAGGGATCACATTGTAGATGCAGAAGTCATAGGATAAAATTTGAGAAACACGGATATCTCAACCATAATTTGAAATAAGAGAATTGGGATAGGATGTTATCACCAGTAATAACAGAATGAAGACTTTATGACCTAAAGAATAGTCCAAAAGGTTAATCTCTGGTGTCAAGTAAGATGAGGCTTGAAAGTTTCTAATGGGCTTATTAGTTAGAGACATCTGTTCCTAGTGGTCAAGGTGGTCAAACTCAGTGCTCTGGTTCTTCCAGGAGTGAATGGGAGGTAGGTAGATGAGGAAGCAGATGGAAACTATGGAAGCCAGTGTGGGTAGAGATTAAGAAGTCAGTTCTAGAAATCAAGAGGGGAGTTCTTTTAGAGAGTTTTAAACACATTTACCTATGGAGAGAAAGAAGGTAGAAACATAGGTAGATGGATGATTAGGAATGGGAGCTTGAAGTCCAGTGCTCAAATCTTAACAGTCT